>NW_015662919.1:901913-922252 GCF_001515625.1 Sinocyclocheilus rhinocerous
ATATATATGTATAAAACTGCTAGTTTGTATAACTTTCTAAATTAAGTGAAAAATCCATTTATCTTTCAAAATCAGTTTATTCAAAACTTTTGAATGTTAGTGTATACAAGCACAGTTACTTATAACAATATTTTAGTATTATTGAGATATTATTATAGTTTTTATTAATATTTGGCATTTTTAATTTTAGTTAAATTTATTTTTGGTTTTATTAATCTCTTTTTTTTAATATGCCGATATAGCTTTTTTATTATTATATTTTGTAATGTTATGTTTGTAATTTATTTGATCTTATTTCACTTAAAATTTATTTTATTTCAGGTACCAAAAATTATTATTATATTTTTTTATGGTTTTACTTTAACTATAATATCCCTGGTTTATAATATAGTAATATATTAATTGTATAAATGTGTATATAAATATTATAATAGATTTTAAATGAAAGAATTTAATTTTATCATTAATCGATTTTTTTCAGAATAATTAAAGAAAAAGAGTCAGACATTCTAACAGACCGACAGGTGTTGCAGTTGTACGTTTAGCAGGAGTTAGTGATTTTGACTAGTAGCCTCAGTGTGTTTACATCCAGTAAAGTGACTTTTCTGTCAAATTAACCTCCAAAGAAATGTCTTGCGGAGGCAGTCAATCTCATGCTTGATAACATTATCTCACTTCCTGCTGAGCCTGAGAGAAGACAACAAAACTTCCTGTAATATTGAGTGTTTGTGGGAACCGAGACGCCCTGCTCTCTTTCACGTGCGCGGCGTCATAAAGAGCCGCTGCGTTCTGGGCCAAGACTCACGTTGGGATTTAGTTTTAATTTTTATGTTGAACACCGTCACTCTGCATGTAAAAGTGTGAGCGGGGTGCGACAGATCAGAAGGTCTTTGATGTTAATTGCCACTCTAACAGTAAAGTTTAATCACAAAGTCTTCCGTCCTGTCATTATTGGCCTGATGTTTATACAAGAGCTGGACACAAATACAGAGGTCAGTTTAACATCATCTGACTGAGACCGTTTGAATGACTTTGAAACTTACTATATAAATGCATTTGATGCTTCTTATAAAAGCATATTTTTTGGAGGGCGAGGAAAAAAATACTAATATTGGCCATAGGTGTAGAATTTAGTAGAGACGCTATGACATGTCCCTACCAATATCCAGCCATTTCTAAATTGTCCCTAGCAATAATTTTGATCAAACAATTAAATATATGTGTATGTAACTAGTGTTGCTTTCGTCAACGAAAATTATGACTAAATATCGTCGTCAACGAACCTTTATTACGTGACAAAAACGAGACGAGACGAGACGAAAATGCTGGTCATGTGACGATGACTATAATTAAATGTATAATGCAATATCGTTGACGAGGAAAATACAGTAGAAAACTTTGATTTCTTTTTTTATTATTTATATTAAACAGTACAAAACATCAAACCATTAAGGCAATACAGTTATAAAAACAAAACAAAGAAAAAAGAAAAAGTGTACACAAATACAAATTGCTTAAGAAAATTAACTGTGGTTTTACTATTGTAAAAGTTTAGTAACCATGTTTTTTGTATAACCACAGTTTTACTACAAATACCATGGTTAAACTATGGTTAGTGTAGCAAAACCATGGTTAATTTGGAGTAAAACCATGGTTACTTTTCGTAAGGGATGTGTTGCCAGGCTATTAAAATAAATAAATAAATAATAATATACACCTTAAGAGGACACATAGGATGAATATAGAGATGCAGTTTTCACTGCTTTAGGATTAACAAAACTTTGTATAATTCCATATACTTGTCTAGATCAATAAAGAGAGGTTTAGAGCCAGATTTTTACGTATGTGAAATTTAGCTAGCAGGAAACGCAATTCAATTAAGATATATTTTCCTATATTCTCTTTGAGTAGTCAAACAATCTGAAGAAATTATAATGACTTGTACTGTCTTTTTACGCGTTGCGTTGCATCGCGGGTGGGCTTGAGAAAGGTGCGGCCGGCGGATTCGACGAAGGAGCGTCCTGCGGGCTTGCAGCAACCACATGTGACGACCCCGGGCACAGATCAGCTCCAGGCATGACGAAGCGGATATCGTCCTCTTTTAAAAGGCCAAACAAAGTAGTTTCGCTTTCACAACGAAACACAGAAATCGCATCATATGACCCCTTTAAAAAAAATCTGACCCAAATTTTTCTGTGTGGGTACAAAGCAAGTGAATGAAACAAAAAAAAACCAGCAACTCACTTCAGTGTCTGACTTATAGTACAGTTATGTCCGTAAGCTTTTTGTGAAATTTGGATTAACTCTGTAATCTGTTGTTTGACCTCTTCGTATTTAAGGCGAGAACTATAGTTTACGGACATCGCTTGTTGTTATTTTCAAGGGCACAGAATTTTGTAGAGATGCTATGACATGTTCCTACCAATATCGGCGACTACTAAATTGTCCCTAGCAATAATTTTGATCATACAATTAAATGTCTGTTGTCTGCTGTTATGTCCCCACCAATGCCCAAATCAAACCTACACCCTTGATATTGGCCGATATTGATATGGGTTATTCAGATAATCTCATCAATCTCTAAATGCTGGCCAAAACAGCATATTTTTTAGCTTCTTTTTAATTTTGAATGATAGTTTTTGTTTGTTTGTTTGTTTGTTGTTGTTGTTTTTGTTTTGGATAGAGGGGCAGCACAAACAAATTAACATACACTACCATTCAAGAGTTTGTGGTCAGCATTTTTTTTTTAAAAACATGTCTATGTAGTTTTTATTCATTTTTATATTAGTTTTAGTTATTTTAGCACATCAAGTACATCATTAAACTAAACGAAAATCAGCTGAAATAAAATAAGTTTCATTATATTTCAGTTAAAGTTTATTTCAGGTAACTAACATTTTTTAATGGTTTTAGTTAACTATAATAACCCTGATTTATTATATATTGTAAAATTAATAATACATTTTCGAGTTCTAAGACAATAAGTGTGGGGGCTCCACAAGGATGTGTACTGTCACCATTACTGTACTCTGTGTACACAAATGATTGTTTCACTTTGTAAATCAATGCAGATTTTTAAGTTTGCAGATGATACTACATTGATTGGTCAATTAACAGGCAATAATGAATCAGACTATAGAAGAGTGGTGTCTATATTGTTTGAATGGAGTTGTACTCATAATCTGAAGTTGAATGTCCTAAAGACAAAGGAAATGGTATTTGATTTCCGATGGAGGACAAATGCTGTTTTGCTATTAGTTATTAATGGTCAGGACATTGAAAATGTACAAAGCTTTAAGTTTCTTGGGACTATACCATCTCTGCATCGTTGAAGTGGAACGGCAACCTAAGAGACATTATTTAAAAATCCCATCAAAGACTTTTTTTCATGAGACAGCTTAAAAAGATTGACGCATCTAAAGTTGGTATGTTCAATTTTTATAGAGCGGTGATTGAAAGCATGCTGACTTTCTCAATTATAGTGTGGTTTGGTAGCTCCGCAGCTCAGCAGAAAAGTCAGATTAGTAACATAATATATGCATTTGTGTATGTGTGTTGTTTTTCTCAATGTATGTTATCATTGTTGATAAGCTCACCAAACAAAATTCCGAACAACTAGGTTGTTACGACAATAAACAATTAAAGGGACAGCACAAATTCACATAAAAAAAAAATTAAAAATGAAATGAATACTTTTATTCAGCAAGGATGCAATCAAAAGTGACAGTAAAGACATTTATAATGTTACAAAAGATTTCTATTTCAAATAAATGCTGTTCTTTTGAACTTTCTATTCATCAAAGCATCCTGAAAAATAAACTCTATTACTGTTTCCATAAAATTATGAAGCAGCACAACTGTTGTCAACATTGATAATAATCAGAAATGTTTCTTGAGCAGCAAATCAACATATTAAAATGATTTCTGAAGGATCATGTGACACTGAAGACTGGAGTAATGATGCTGAAAATACAGCTTTGATCACAGCAATAAATTACATTTACAATATATTCACATAGAAGAACAGTTATTTTAAATTAGAATAATATTTCACTATATTTCTGTTTTTGTTGATCAAATAAATGCAGCCTTGGTTAACAAAAGAGACTCTAAAAAAATCGGCAAGTGTATACAAGCTCTGTACTTAGTGTTTAAGACTACGAAATGAAATTTAGCAGATACGCAGAGATTTACTAGCCATATTGATCACTCTTGTGAGGTATAAAATGAGCGTGGGCTTTTTGAAGTTCTTGAAACGAAATAAGTGTTTTAAAATAATCAAATGAAGGCTTTGAGAACTATCACATGACTGAAGCCTGATGATGTAGAGAGTGTCCTTGTTTTATTTTCAGGCATTCAGGAGTATGTTGAGGCCGTGTCCTTCCATCACTTCATCAAACATCGCACACTCATCAGCCTGGAGGAAATCAACGCTCGTCTGGTCTTCATGAGAGAAAATAAGGTATGCTACTGTATCCTAAAATCAACATTAGGCATCCATCTGAATATAACCATGGCCTCCTTGATGTTGTCTTGCCAAAACAGACAGGCTACGTTCTCCAGAGCACTTTCACCAGGTTTATCAGATTGCTGGCAATCACTCCATCTTTTGCTGCAATTTTTAGAAAGCAGTGAGGGCCGCCTGCTTTGCACGTATCTCTGTAATTGAGATATTTTTAGACGCATTGGTCTAGTTTGATTTCTCAGTTTTCTAGGTGTTTTATTTGTGAGTAAACTCTTAAATACAGTAGGGTTGATGTATTTTTGTAGGCTAAAAGCAAGTTCACATTTTTGGTTCCTTTGCCCCAAAGTCAATGGGTTTTTGGTTAAATGCCTGAAATAAGGTCTGTGGTGAACACAAGCTCAAAATATTTTCACGTATATTTCACATAGATATTCTATGACATAAAATACATCAGTAATACCCCACTCGTGACTTTTACAAGTGTCTAAATGGGACAACAGAGGTTATTGGGGACATTAAACATCATCACAGCGAACAGGTAAACTCTACTAGTCTTTATAATCATGCTTTTGCATACTATTCTAACTCAAACTTTCATAGAAAACGTTTTTAAATAAAGACTGAAAGAGTTATTGAAGCTTAAAGGTGGTGATGGTGAAGTCATGTGATTCTTCTGTAGTTCGTTTATAACCTAAGCTTTTCATTTCTGACGATGGTATTCAAGCTTAAAAATCCATAAAAGTTGATTTAATTTGCGAACATTTTTGTGATGAACAAAACATGTAAGAATCATGAACTTTGGCTTTTCACAGAGCCTGTTTTCTACAGTAATCCAAAAGCCAATGGAAAAATCCTATTGGGTTTTTGCTGAGGGAATCAGAGTGATGCTAATGGTGCGTTGAAGTCCTCCTGGGAAGTTCGTATTTACGAGTTGGGAAGTTGTAATTGACATTATGGTTAAAATGTGTGTGTAATGGATATTATGGTTAAAAGTCGATTTATATTTTCTATTCATGATTTTACAATACTATCGTATTTTGCACATTTAACTTATTTAAAATTTTGTAAAAAAATTCATTAATTTCAACACATTTATCGTCAGTATAGACACTGTATCCATTGCATCCAACATGTTTTCTTTCTCAGGGTTTCTGCAGACCTTAAAAGGTCTTAAATAGGAGCAAAAAGTTTTAAATTCATAAAGTCATGGCATTCCATGCACTGAAAAAAATTTATATCTTCCTCAGTATTTTGTTGTTTTGTTTTCCAATACAATTATCTAAACATCCTTAAATCAAGTTACATTGACTTGAGAGACAAATTGATCATATGAAGTCTTGTTTTCTGAGAAATGGAATGAGTTTGTTTAAAACAAGGACAAATGTCTGTCAGTGGGCCTTTGACTGAATTAACTTGTTTTCTCTTTGAATTAAGTTTGTATTTAAACCATAAAATCACATTTTGATCAGGTTCTCATAAAACAAGACTTATTATCTCATGTCATATTTTTCTTCTCAAGTAAATGCATCTTGATTTTAAATCTTTGGACGTTTGCACTGGAAAACGAGACAAAAATACAGAGGAAGAGCATCACTTTTTTGCAGTGTGATCAGAAGGTACAGTAAAAATTATTTCTGTGTATTTGTAAAAAAAAAAAAAAATGTAATGGAGATATGTTGGAGGTTGTATTTTCAAACTGTGAAGTGTTGCTAATTCAAGACATTCACATCTAGAGACCATATTTTCACTTATTGTGATGTAGGGATAGTTCACCCAAAAATGAAAATTCTGTCATCATTTACTCACCCTCAAGTTTTTCTAAACCTGAATGAGTTTCTTTATTCTGCTGAAGACAAAAGAAAATATTCACGTTGGTAACCAAACAGTTGGTGGTAGCCATTGACTTCCATAGTATAGGGGGGGAAAAGACTATGGGATTCAACTGTTTGGCTATTCTTTAAAATATCTTCTTATGTGTTTAACAGAAGAAAGAAAATCATACAGGTTTGGAACAACATAACGGTGACAAAATTTTCATTTTTGGGTACACTATCCCTTTAAATGTATTGTTATTTGGTCTTAGAAAGGTCATAAAAAGGCTTAAATTTACCTTCATAAAACCTGCAGAAACCCTGTTATGTAAACATGTGGTGTTTAGAACGTTCAGTTTCCCATTCATAATTACAAGCTTGTGGTGATGTTCATGTGCGTTCAACTCGTAAATGTGATCTTTCCAACGTGACTTCAACACACCAAAACTACAAAAATACATCATCACTGCAGCTCTCCATTGATCATACTGAAAACTAGGGTCACTGCTAGATTGATCAGCCATTCATTCATTAGCTAGAATATAAACTGGTGATCCAAAAGCCATTGTTTGCTCGTCTCTTTCTCTGAAGGGTGAAGGTGAGGTCGTGTGGGCCAGCCCGAGCGTATTGACCTTCCAGATAACGCCGATCGACTACCTGCTGGGCGTAGCGGACCTGACGGGCGAGTTGATGCGCATGTGCATAAGCAGCGTGGGCAACGGCGACATAGACACCCCCTTCCAGCTCAGCGGCTTCCTGCGGGAAATCCACGACGGCTTCTCCTACATCGGCAACACGGGACCCTACGAGGTGTCTAAGAAACTGCACACGCTGCGGCAGAGCCTGGGGAAGGTGGAGGACGCGTGTTACACCCTACGCGTGCGCGGATCCGAGATTCCCAAACACATGCTAGCCGACGTGTTCTCCAGCAGGCCGGCGACACATTTGGACCGGGAGGACCCGATGGTGTGAGATACCGAGATGCGACGCGTGTCCTTTCATGTGCATGTTGGACTTTGCGAATAGACTGGGCATATTATTGTGAGAGTATTTTTAGTTTAAGGACTCATTTCTCTCTGTATTTGTTTCAGTGGTTGCATGTTGTTAACACGTCTAGTTCTTCAGTTTTCAGCTGTTGTATCTTGTTCCTTCTAATCTGCCTGAAAGCTATAAACATGTTTACCGTTATTTTGAAATCAAACAGCCTCAGAACTGACAATAAAACTGTTTTTTGGTACAAACTTGGCTCCCTGGATACATCTCAACAGATCACATTAGGGTGACTATTTAATAAGTGGTTAGTTAGTTATTTCTCAAATACCCCAATTGTTAATAGATTTTTTACTCCAGAGAAAAAAAAGCCAGTTTTATTCAATTAAACATTTTTTTTAATTATTATTGAAAAACCTCTGCTCAAATTAATAAAATGATTTGGGTGATATTCTGATCTAAAAATCTTTTGAAGTAGTGGGCTTAATGTTACTTAAGTAACATTAAAACGTAATACGTAGTTGAATTGAAAGTTCGATTAGCCAACACAAGGCTTCGACTGAGCAGATAACCATAGCAACTGGAAACAGCTCGAGCGATCGTAATGGAACGCATATACAGTATGTAGCCTATATACTGTATATATATATCACAAATACAAAAACTAAACGAAAAATTGTCATGACTGGACATGAATGAAAAAGAAAATCAATTTTTTTTTTAAATCATACAGTTGTTTACATAGTTGATGACTGTAATATTCTCTCAGTCTTTACTGTATTCTCTCTAAGCACCGTTTCAACAACTTTCCTATGAGAGCTCGAGATTTTGCGTTGTACAATACTGACGCATAGTGGCTATTCAAGTAATTGCACAAGCAGGAGCGATCATGCAGGTCTTCAAATATTACAGTATGATGAGTAAATATAACAACTGTGTTGAGGTCTCAAGCCAGGATGATGTTTTGAAGTAAATAAGCTGGAATATAGACATTATAAAACAACATTTGTTTGTGACTACATAGTTCCATTGATTTATACCATTTGTGTTATTCCATATAGTTGTGATGACTTTACTAATATTATAAAATGTGAAAACCAGTCATAATAAATAAAAACAAACTTTTAACTGGTAGTATTCTTTGACTTTTATGTGTCAGCAAAAGTCAAAGGTTAAAGTATTATATTTATACCTCATGATCATATTCACACCATGTGTTAGTGTAACCTGTAAAATGTCAGATATTCTTAAACATCACTTACATTGACAGCAAAAGAACTGGTTCAGTGGTTGACATTGGGCCCTAAAGTCATGAGATCAGATGTTAATTTGATTTAGCTGCTTCAGTCAGAGGCTTTGATTCTGACGCTCTGGGTGGTTTAGCTCAATTAAACCATTATGAGACAAACACAGGCCTCGAACGAGACTTTCCACTGGCTATAGAGCACAACACAAAGAGCGGCTCTGTTCGTCCGCTCACTGCTGCTCCCTGGGCCTGAACGAGACAGAAAGACACAACAGGAACACATCCAAGCAGGGATTGCATTTGGCAAATGGATCAGATGTCTGATTATTCCAGTTCATACTTCATGATAACTGAATGAAAACCTCTCAGTTTAACATTCATGTCAATGATATAAAGAGTATAGGCAAAACCAGTTACAGAACAGCTTCAACCCAGACACCTGTTAAACACAACCTGAACTGTTCAAATCTGCTTTGAAGCTTAGAATATACTGATAACCAACATAATAACCCAGAGAACAGGGAATGTTGTCAGAACGTTCTGGCAACGTTCTTCCAGTAACATTAATAGAACGTTCGTTCAGAGTTATCTGGTCTTTAGTAACATTCTCAAAACGTTAGCACATTTATTTGAACATTGTAGTTGGACCTTCATCTAAGATTCAGAAGGTTCAGAGAACATTCCCATAATGTTCGCAAAATAATAAAATGGAACGTTCACTTAATGTTGTGTTTAACATTCACATAACCAAGAGAAATCGTTTTAAAATTTTTTTTTTTTAAATGGACGTTTTGAACATTCAGGAATAATGTTTTAGCAAAACGTTCTTAGAACACTTTTTTTTTTGTTGCACAGGGACTTTATGGGAATGTCTTTTGACTTCTATTTTTACTATTATATGAAAAAAATAATATTTTATTACTTTATTGTATTGTTGAATATATAGCATAGATTTTACATTTATTGTCGTGTTAAATCTAAAATAATTTTCCAATGTATGTTTTACGGTTACAGTTAACCAACAAGCGAAAATGTTTATGAATGTCAAAATATCAAGTGTCTGTAGTATATGTGTCTCAAATGCTGCATGCTTTTCTTGCTCAATGTCTTTGATCAGCTGGTGTTTAATTTGGTCATTTTTAGTGGATATATGAAGTCAGTTCTCCTCAAGTTCACACAGGTGTCCTAGCAAAGGATCCATTTCAGATGTCACTTTCAACACTATTTATTGCTAAATCAAACCTAACAAACTTCTGTTTTGTGAAATGTTTTGTTTTGCTTGTGCTTCTTTCTTTCTTTACAATAAATGCCACTTGGTTTGGTATTTTGTCATGACTTTCAGACATTTTAAAGCTCATAAGCAGTGTTGGGGGTAACTCATTACAAGTAACGCGAGTTACGTAATCAGATTACTTTTTTCAAGTAACTAGTAAAGTAACGTATTACTTTTTTAATTTACAAGAAAATATCTGTTACTTTTTCAAAAAAGTAACGCCAGTTACTTTGTTTTCCCATTTATTGACTGACAAATGCATTACTTTTAAAAGTAACTTTCCCCAACACTGCTCATAAGTGACATAAGCGTCCAAATGCCAAGCCCGTCCAGTATGAAGTTCGTGGGAGTTTTGCTTTGGTGTGAATCAGTGAATCAAAGAGTCAAATTCCAGCAGCGGACGTCACAGAAACTCCTTCACAACACGCCGCGTAACGGGACAAAGTGCGGCTGCAATCCGGCTCTCGTCTGCTTTCTGACAACCATGTGCCGTGGCTTCATTTTTCCAGTGGACAATGGGAGAAAAAAACAACAACAAAACAAAGAACTTTGAAATATTTACTATGAATTAAACAGAGGAACACAAACGCGAGCTTTCTTCGTTTCCCTCTCGCAGGAAACTCGCCATTTGCTTCCCAGAGTTGGATTTTTTGTTGATCTGTTTTATTCAAGCGTCGATTAAGATTACATATCTGACAACCCCGGACTTTAAGTGGATAGCGTAAACAAACAATACATATTTCTGAAGGAAAGTGAACGCGTTCGGTTCACGCGTAAAGGCGCACGCGACGCGCGCGGGGTTTGGAGTTTAACTGACCGCAACTAGTTCCGTGGATTTACCTGTTTTAACCCGTCATGATGTTCGCGGGAATGATCAGGGTGGAAAACAGCTCAAAAACACCCAAAATTGACACCGACTCCACGTGTCACCGCTGCGCTGTGAGGGCAGGTAAGACAAAATACCATGGTATTCCTTGATGTACCTTATCACTGCATGTAATTAGCTTGGCACTGTAGTAACACTAACAACGAATTATCAAGATACCATGGTATTACTGTATTTTATTAGACATGATATGCTGGAAGTACTATGGACAGTTGTACCATGGTATTATGGTAAAGTAGCTTGTGAATACCATGGTATTGCTTGATGTTGGTTGTCACTGCATGAAAATAGTTTGGTATACTGTAAAATGACTTTTAGAAGTTTTACAAGAAAATACTGTTTCAGTCTTTTTGCCTTAAAATAATGTGTTTCTTTGCAATTATGTGTGAAATTTACTAGCAATTTCTGAGTGAAGATGGTTTCAAAGCCTTTTATTTGGTATATATGTTAAAAAGTAATTTAATTTCATGTTTGTACCATAGAACCGTAATAAACTGAGACACTAACAAAAAAAAAATTGGCCTACTAAAGGTACCATGATATTACTATGTTTTATTGGACATGATGGATGCACTATGTTTATGAGCAGTTGTACCATGGTATTCTTTATAATAGCATTAAGTAGCATGTGAATACCATGGTAAATATGGTAGTCATTCAGCACAATGGTGTATATCAATGTCCTATGATGATGTTACCTTGTTTTTGACCATGTTGTTGCTGTTTGACCATGGCAATTCATTAAGTACCATGGTAATATATGTACAGTATATCAAAATACCACGCTGTTACCATCTGATATCATCACTCTGCCACTACAGTACTTTTTACTGACTAATGGGATGTTTTCTGAACTTTAAGCCTCATGTTTTGATTTCTAATGTGCAATGTGATCTTTGGGAACGCAGTCTTTTCCTTTATTCCTTTCGCTACAATCTCTTCCCACATTAAAGCTCAGCAAACAGTGTCAGAATACATGAGGACGGAGCATCTGGTGGTCTAGCGGTTTAATTATTTTTAGACATCCATCAGAAGGGTAGATAAGTTTTCACTGAGTTTAACGAACCTTTCCAGTCATAACAGCCCTTTGCATCCAGATTCAGATCTGGCTTTCAGACATAATATTGTTGGTGCCCACATGCAGGCGGCTGTGGAGAAACGTGAAACTCATGTAAAACACACTCGATGTGGAGAATAATTTGAGCAAACATTGAGATGTAGTCCAAAAATTCTGCCTTGTCACTCACAATATATGTGTAGTAAAATACTTACACGACAGCTTTGCGAGTGTTTATTAGCAGTTGGCATGCTGCTAATTGGCATGGCAGAGATTAGGGCCGACAGCCATCGTGATTAGAGTCAGTAGAAGCTACTTGGATGAATGCATCTGTGTTGTTAATCTGTCAAAGTCTCTGTTCTGTTTTTACATCCATAATTCAGGTATTCAGGCCAGTTTGAGCATCTCTGTCTGTTTTTCAGTGTGGAACGGCATGTAGTGCATGGGAGAGTTTTAAAGAAAAGTTAATCCAGAAATGAAAATACTGTCATTATTTACTCACCCTCATGTCGTTACGAACTTGTATGTCTTTCTTTCTTGTGAAACACAAAATTAGATATGTATCAGAAGTTCAAACTGCTCTTTTCCATATTGTGAAAGCAAAAAAGGTCTGATTCTTGCTGAAAATGCCGTTAGACATAATTCATGTCAAACATACAGGTTTGGAACATTGATGACAGAATTGTCCTTTTTGGGAGAACTATCCCTGTAACTGTGTTATTTTGATTCAGTTTCTGTTACAGTTTCATTGTTCGTGTTCTCTTTTGTCATCAGATTTGTTGATGTTCAAAGCTGTTTATGTTCAAATAGTTTGCTCAGTTCATGTGGTTTATTGTGTGTGTGTGTGTGATTTTCAGCTGGTTTGTGTCTCCTTTGTGAGCGAACAGGAAGTGCGCCGAGACCTTTGCCAGAACTTCAGCAGAAGTGCAGCTGCTAAATTTAAACGCAGTATGGAGGTTTTCTTTTGTTTGTCAAATTCCCCTGTGCACGAGTCCCTAACTTAACAAATTAGACCAGAAAATTATCCTGTTCTTTGAGAAGCTGTATTAATATTAAATATGTGTTCTGAGTTTGTCACACCACAGAAAAATGTGTTATTAACCACCCAGCCAAATTTGAATGATTAAAAAAAAAAGGCAAGTAAATAAACTAAGTTATCAAAATCTTAATAAGCAGTATTCTCTGCTCTCAAATGCTGGGGGAGTGTCCACTGTCAGCACTGGCACTCTGTCTTTCTTGTGGTTGGAAGGGACTGCTTTGTGAACAGATAATAGTTGAAATTACTTGACTAATGAGCCAAACATACTGATGCATATAAACAAAAGAATCACGTTAGAGGGTTGCAAAATTTAGTAGAGTTACTGTGGACTGCCTACTATAATTATTACATAAGCACACAAGACAATTTACACTTATTGGTGGGTGTGTACTGCCAACAATGGCACCAGATGTTGGCAGGACGGGAGGATGAAGGCCAGGACAGGAGACAGTCAGTTCGGCCCCATTCACCAGTAACAGTGGATTATCAGTGAATCCCAGTTGTCTCCGATGAAAATTTGTAAAACTATCCGGTGTGAAATGCAGAGGCGGGGGTTGGTGGTGATCCTCAGCTCTCCGTCAAGGTGGCTCTTCACAAGGTGGCTCTTAATCCACCTCTTCTTTATATCATCGTTTTTAGGAAATCTAAATAAGGAGACCGAGCTCTTTTGTAAAGTATTGCAACCAGGTAATATGCATTTACGTGATGAAGGCATAGCTGGCTAGCAAAGTGTAGGCTGTAGTAACTAACGGTAATGACAGTAACGATTGAGCAGGTGAACTGATGCTAATGGTCAGTGGCTCCAGTGCGTCATCGAGACATGATTTCAGGTCCAACCAAAAATGATGAAAAATTGTGGTCTAACTCTACAATTCAGTACTAGTTCACATTCTTTGTAACGTGTTTTCAGCAGTACATTTCTAACATTTATAATGTGTTTAGAAACAATTCTCTGAGTTGCCTTTACACAGACTTTAAGTTTTTAATTAGGTATAATTTGTTGTTAAAAAAACACAAATAACACATTTAATGCATCAATCTTTGTCTGTCTGTCTGTCTGTCTATCTGTCTATCGTACTATCTATCTATCGTACTATCTATCTATCGTTATCTATCTATCGTACTATCTATCTATCGTACTATCTATCTATCGTACTATCTATTTATCTATCGTACTATCCGACAGCATTTCTGCAGTGGTGTGAATCAGTAGCTGTTTCCATCAGCCTGTTTTTATGTGCATTTTCAAGATCTATCGTACTATCTATCGTACTATCTATCTATCGTACTATCTATCTATCTATCTATTGTACTATCCGACAGCATTTCTGCAGTGGTGTGAATCAGTAGCTGTTTCCATCAGCCTGTTTTTATGTGCATTTTCAAGTATCGCATCAGAAAGGAGTGATGTAAATACCAAATTTCGGGGGGAAAAACCCCCTTAATTTCCAAAATAGTTTTTACACTCGCTTGAGATGGTTTTTGACTTGTGCAAAAAAGAGTTAATGTGAAAAATGGGAGATGGAAATGCATTTTGCGAATAAATTCCTCCATGCGCCTCAAAAAAGTCATGTGATTTTGTGCTATGGGACGGCATAACCTGACTAACCAGCGGACCGATCTCGTTGCACAGCATCTGAAATGTTGTTATGGTCGTTCTTAAATGCCTGAGCAAAGTCTGTCGTCAAATTATTTCTCTATAATTGCCTCCCAGAACTGTCACAGCATCCACCTCTGAAAGCAATGACCGCATTTATTGTGTTTCGTCTTCTATAATATAATTTATTATAATTGAAAATGATTATATTCAGTGGCTTCTCCAACTTTTCTTAGTGATATTTAGTGCCAGTTTATCAGGAAGTGACGATTTTGTTCTCTTTGACTCGTTGGAATTTAAACGGTGCTTTTATTTGCAAATGTTTTATGCGATTTTCCAATTGTGTGCATAAGTTAAATTCGCAACTTTGGATGTAAACATAGCTAGAGTTATTTTTGTATTGTAGTTTTAATCACTATTTGGAATTCTCTATTATTTTTATATTTTCAGTTTTCGTTTTAATTTCATTTTAATTTTTAGGAATTTTGTTACATGCTTTTGAAATTTTTATTAGTTTTTGTTTTTAAAAAATGTTTCTAAATAGTTTTATTTTATTTCAGTTTTAGTTTTATTTAGAACTTCAACTTTCAGCTATTTTAGTTAGTTTCCAAGGCAACATTTTAAATTTTCGTTTAGTTTAAATTTTTAATCTAATGTTTTATTCTATTTCAGCTTTATTTTAGTTAACACAGATGTTTTGGTTTTAGTTAACTGTAAAAACACAGCTGTGAACATGGTGTTTTGGTTGTTGTGGGCACACAGAGAGCTGAGCTTGTTCTCACTGTTGTCTTGACTGTCTGCTGTGTTAAAAAGGAGAGAGGAAAAGACTTGCAGAAAATGACCGTCAAACTCTCACTTCCTCAAACGCTGCCGTCACTGGACGAGTCACACTATACATGCATGTGTAAGTGTGGTGAATCAGCTCAAATGGTGAAGTGTTTCTGAAACGGATTGGCATTTTCTCCTCAAACATTCCCTTTTCCTCTTCATGATCTCCTTGGCGTACTGTCGTGTGTGTGTGAAGCGCTCGTGAGTGAAGCAGAAGTGTGTTTGGAGAGGGCCTCTCTAATCGACTAAGGTAAACACACATGTTTCTCTCAGGGCCATCAGCTCACTGAAGAATGATGGCTTTTCAGTGCATGTCAATATTGATTGAAGCTTGTGTTGTGTTTCTGTTAGTGCTTAAACCGTTTATCAGTAATTAGTGGTGTTTGCTTAGTCAAACATCTATTTCTCTTGCACATACTTGGTGTTTTCATGTACTTTGAGGATGTGATCAAACCTCTTTGTGCTCCAGACATAAATTATTTCTCAAATCATGTGTGTTGTTGAGAAAAGCACCATTTTCACCTGCTGGACCATAAACGGGTGAAAAAGTCGCATAGATGCACATGGAAGGAGGTGGAACCTTCATTTTGCAACACTGGCACAGTTTTCAAAATTGAACTGAATTGAGCTGAATAATGGCACTGTCCTCTGTAAAGCTGCTTTACAGCTGAATTGTTTCACAACTGATGAATTTTACAACATTAACATTGTTATTTTCCTGTTCACTAATGTGAAGCTGCTTTGAAACGATCTGTATTGTATACATTTGCCATAAGGTGGATTCATTTCACTTGAGACTGTAAGAAACCATCTAGCAACGCCCTAGCAACCATCCAGAACATTCTAGCAACCCATGCATAATGCTTTTTGATGTTTTGCATTAAAGGGGTCATATTATGTTGCTAAAAAGAACATTATTTTGTGTATTTGCTGTAATGAAATTCAGAACAAAAAACACATTATTTTCCACATACTGTACATTATTGTTTCTCCTCTATGCCCCGCCTTTCTGAAACGCGTTGATTTTCAAAGAGAAAGGAAAACTGGAAATCGCATCATATGACCGCTTTAACACTGTTATTGAACTGAGTTGAAGCAACATTGAGCTAAACTGAGCTGAATAATGATACTCGTCTTCTGTAGAGGTGCTTTACGGCTGAAATTTTTTCATAACTGATGAATTTTACAGCATTTAACACTGTTATTTTCCTCTTTATTAATGTGAAGCTGCTTTGAAACGATCTGTATTGTATAAAGCGCTACAGAAATAAATGCAACTTGACTGGAATTGACCAGAATGTGGATTCTTTTCACTTGAGACTGAAAGAAACCCCCTAACAACCGCCTAGCAACACCCTAGCAACCATTTAGAACACCTAAGCAACCACATACTTAAGCCATTTTTGACTTTTGGGCTCCACTCAGACATTCTAGTACTTTTATATAAACAAACCTGTATACTTCTCATTTTTTTTAAACAGGGTTTCATCTCTTCTTTTAGGGAATTGTGACAAGCTTGTGTTTTTATAGAGACTTGTGAGTGTTTCCTTCCCCTTTGAGGGGAAGGCAGACCTTTAGTCTGCTCAATGGTGTGGTATCTGTTACTAGTCGTCTGTTGAAGGTTGAGTGATCTAAAGCTGAGCTAGACTGTGTCTGTGACAGATGGTGGATGATGGTGCGTCTCAGTTGTGGTGTAATAGGAGTGCAGTTCACAGTGATGGACTCGTGTTTGTATGGTCATGCAAAGATGATCTGCACTGTATGTTTGCATTCATGCTGCTGTTTTCTGTGTATTCTTCAAAATATCAGAAGGAAAGAAACAACAACAACAAAAGTTGTGTTTTGTGTACGTCATAGTGAGTAACAGTAATTTTAGGTGAAGTACAGGGCTTTCCAAACTGGGGAACTGCAAGGGGTTTGAGTTGATGAAAAGCTAATGATTAATTTAATCATATAAATAAAAGTGACTCGAAATGTGAACTTGAAATCATAAAAATTATATATTGTATAAATTGTTATAGAATTAATAATTAGTTAAAACATATAAATAAAAGTGACTTGAAATGTGACTTAAGGTGGATGAAAAGCTAATAATTACTTAAATCATAAAAAATAAACAATCTGTATTGTATAAAGTGTTATAGAAATGAAAGTGACTTGAAATGTGACTTAAAGCAAGTGGATGGAAAGCTAAGAATGAATTAAATCACAAAAATGTAAACAATCTGTATTGTATAAAGTGCGATATTAATAAATAAATGAATTAAATTAATTGCATCATAAAAATATAAACATCTGTATTGTACTGTATAATGCATGATACAATTAAATGAATTAATTAAATCATAAAAATTTAATAAATAAATAAATATTTTTAAAACAAAAACAATCAAAACACTAACTAAAAACGTATAAAAACAAACACTAAAAACTAGGTTTTAAAAGGCAATTCATTATTAAGTAATATTATTGATTTAACTGCACTAATGCTATGGGATGAGAACAAATTTTTTAACTGAGTTAAGCTGAATAATGGCACTGTCTTCTGTAGAGCTGCTTTATAGTTGACAGTGAATTTGTTTCTTATTGAGTTTTGAGACATTAACACTGATATTTTCCTTTTCAGTAATGTGAAGCTGCTTTGAAACAATCTGTATTGTAATGTATAAAGTGCTGTATAAATAACTTGACTTGAAATGTGACTTAAATATAAAATGTGACAAAATAAAACACTAACTAAAACTTACTAAAACCATACACACTTAATAGGGTTTAAAAGACAATTCATATTTAGTAGTATCTATTTAACTGCACTGACATGATCGGATGAGAACAAAATTTAAACTGAACTGAGCTGAATAATGTCACTAACTTTGCAACATCTACACTGTTACTGAACTGAATTCAATCAAAATTGAACTGAACTGAATTGAAACAACTATCTGAAACAATCCGTATTGTGCTGTATAAATACAAGTGACTTTAAATATTAAAAAGTCAACATCAGAGAACTATGAGCATGCAAATGTGTTGTTAAATTAAATTATTGAAATATTAACATCAAATCTCAGGTGGGACTTAAAGTAAATATTTGGTAACACTTTATTTTAAGGTCCATTTCTTACTATTGACTATTAGCATGCATATTAGCATATTGGCTGTTTATTAGTACTTATTAGGCACATATTAGGGCTGGGCGATATAGCAAAAAAATGTATCAATGATATAATGTTTCATATCATTCGTATCGATAATTATTGACATTTTTTATAACATATTTTAAAACAAAGAGCAATATAATTTTTTTTTTTATTTAACCACTGTATTTTTTAATTAACCCAATTTATTGAGACAAACAACAAATATTTTTTGTTTTAACAGTCAAACACAAAATAAAAATTAAATATCTCATTTCTAATGTTTTATATGCAGATTAAATAGGTCTTAAGGAAACTTTTGTCTTGTCTCCCGAGGCCACAGGAGGGCGCAATGAGCAAAATAATGCAGCACATTTAAATTGTCAACGCAAGGAAGTAACTCTAAAAAACTGCATTACGTCTAAATGAACTCATAAAAAATCAAATACAATTTCGTAATTTGCATAAACAATTATGAACAAAACAGCATCATGTATTTATGCATTGCTTAATACAAAGAGCCGAAGCGCCGATCACACAGACTGCATTTAAAAACATATGAGACGCAGTGAAAAGGAATAAACCTCCACAAATTCGTGACGTGTTTTCTAAACGTTTAAACTGTTTTAACATTGCATGGCTTTCTATACATCTCTTGTGTGAGACGCGAGTGCAGCAGTCATATTTGTCCGTCTAAAAAAGTGCTGAATATGCGTTCTGCGTGAATGGCTTGGTTTCGATTTTAACCTATTCAAGATCTTCTACGCATTGAGCTTCTATATTTCTCTGATATGTTGAATGCATAACACAGCAGCGGCGCATCTCGCGGGCTAGACTAACAACACATTAAACATCTCGCGCGCCACATCTCGTGCGCCCCTGACGCACACCTAACATTCAAATGCAAATGTTTATTTTAAATTAGACCAATATACATTATTAATGATTATTCTGCATGACCATATTCTAGACCCCTTAACCCGACCCAATACCTAAACTTAACAACTACCTTACTAACTATTAATAAGCAGCAAACTAGGAGTTTATTGAAGGGAAACTCTTAGTTAATAGTGAATATGTGTTGCCTAATCTATAGTGTTACCAAATATTTGATGTGAAAAGGGTCTGGTAGCAAAGGTTTGTGAATCCCTGCTCTACTCGACTGTTCAATAACGTCCTTTTGCTCAAGTCTTCCAGAGGATGTGTCTCTCGCTCAAGCGGCTCTTCCTCTCTCTAGAAAACATTCTTCAGCAGTGACTTCATCTGCTCTTCATTAGCTCTGTGTAAATTATGGTGAAAGATCGCAATGCCAGAAGATACAAAGAGGATTCGTTGGCATAATTTTTCTTTTTTTTTTGAAAGAAAAGTATATGCACACCATTTCAGACTATAGAAGTCAGTGATATAAACTTCTATTTTAAACATTTCCCTCTTTTTTTGGAGGGCAGGTTTTGGCTCAGTGATGGTCTGGTAGTCGGGACTCACTGGCGTGTGAATGGACTCTCTGTTATTTCTCATGTGAGTTAGTTTGTGTGTTTATGTTCGAAAGATCTGCGAGAGAGAGACATTGAACTGCAGCTGTTCTCGCTCTGCATTCGCTGCAGTGAGGGATTGTGGGAAACGTCTTTAAAGAGCCAATCACAGCTGCAGACAAAGAGTCCATTCGAGAGTTTTTCCACTGATCCCTCCCTTTCACCCTCAGAACAACAGACCGATGTGTTTTGTTGAGTATATGTCGAGGTTTTGGTTTCAGACTTGTTTTGTCTCTGGTGTTTTGAGTTCATAATTTGATGATGGCTTGTCGTTTATGCATTCATTTCGGCTCATCTTAAAGTCAGTTTTACTTGCGCAGAGGAAACGTTTTATTGCTCAGATGTTGCTTTCATAGTTTAGAGTTATGATGGATCTCATCTCATAAAGTATCAAATTAGTTAAATGTGTTTCATTTACTATAAAACAACTCTTTATGGTTCCTGCAAAGATTATTTATTTCAATTTATTTATATATAT
>NW_015662919.1:922308-929782 GCF_001515625.1 Sinocyclocheilus rhinocerous
TATTTAATTTTAATTAATTTTATATTTATATCTAATAAGAATTTTAAAGTGAAGCATTTGTCATTTTCATTTAATTTAACTTGACGTACTAAAATAGCAAACTAATACTGAAATAAAAATGTGTAAAAGCTGTATAGGCATATAAAAAAACAAAAACGAATACAAATGACAAAAACAACAAAATTACCTTTAACTAAAATGAAAATGGAATATCAAAAATATAAATGAAAATAAAAAACGAATTAAAACTATTAATAAAAACTATAGTAGTATCTCAATTACACTAAAATGATACTGGTTCATATTGATTATATATACACTCTAAAAAAATGCTGGGTTGTTTCAACCCAACTTTGGGTCAAATATGGACTAACCCAACTTTTGGGTTAAAAATTGTATTTAAAAATGTAACCCAACAGCTGGGTTAGTCCATATTTGACCCAAAGTTGGGTTGAAACAACCCAGCATTTTTTAGAGTGTAGATATATATGACCATATATATAGGTTTTTGACTATAAACAATTCTAAAGAATTGTTTGAGACGTTGATATCTCTTGTGAAACTCTGGAGGAGACACACCTGAGATTACTCTGATCTTTTCTCGTGAGAAACATCTCAGAAGCAGGAGTTATTAGCAAAAAATGCATTAAATGTATTATAATGCAAGTATTATATATGCAAGTAGTAAATGTATTATAAATACAGTATTACTAAATATTAATAATTAAATGTTATTTTCAGAAACCCTAAAGAGTTCTTTTGTCAAATTAAACAATCCATTTCAAATATTAAAACATTGAATAATGTAAAAAAAAAAAGAAGTGTAAAATGTACAAAAGCTGCATTTTTAATTTGTAAAAATTGTTTTAAGTGCAAAATGTACAAAAAAAATTAAATTTTTAAATGTAAATCATTTTAAAAGTGTAAAATGTACAGAAAATATGCAATATTTAATAATGACCGTGTTATTAAAATGTCCATATTTTTCATATTTAAATGGTATCTTTACACTGTTATTAAACTCTTATATTTGTGCATTTCCTAAAGTGACCATCAGTTTTCATTTCTCAGCAGCTGTATTGCATTTGACACACCGATCACAGGGAGATTTAATTGCTGAAACACATGACGGCAGCTGTCATGGCTCATTATTTGTTTACAAAAATGCCATCGTGAGAGTTTGCATGTCCAGTTATAAAGCACCTTTTCACGGTTCATCATCAAGACTAAGACGTTTAATCAGGAATCTGTTCTCAACAGGTGGTGCGAGTCCGACCGCTGCAGCGGGAAGCCATCGCAGACGGCCGGGATACATGCGCTCAGAGCCGCTTAACCAGTCATGTGACTCTGAACGAGAACGTTCCAAAAATCCCGTTTCTGGCTCGCCTACTAATGAGAACACTCGAAAGAGCACTTCGAAATTACCCAGCAGCCCCAGTGAGCAATGGCTTAAGGATGTTTTCGAGAGAGACGACAGCCAGGATTCTTCCAAAACGCACTGTTTGCGTGACGGTGTTGCGGAGGAAAATTCCTCAATGCCATCACGCAACGTTTTTAATTCGAGCTTCAGTTTCATTCAGCAGTCGCTAGAAACTAGCGATCTATTAGATGCGAGCACAAACAAATCTGTGTGTAAACAGTCTGAATGGGACCGACTGAAGTGTGAAACGTCTGAAACGTCAAATTCGGGTGCTTTAAAACCTCACACTGCTTTAGTAAATCACTTGAGCCAATCAGAGATCAGCACTGTTCCAACTAGCCAATCAGAACATGAGGTTTTCTCATTAAGCAATTTGCCTTGCTCGATTGGTCAGTCGGTGCAACAGAAAGGGCTGTTATTGGACCGAGAGCTGTGGCTAATGGATCTAGACATACCCTGGCAACGGGACAGACAGATTTCGTCCTCCATGGCGTTTTATGCGAAAGAAAGCGTCCAGGACTCAGACTCTGGCTCTCTGGACACTGAAGTCACGTCCTCGCTCTCGATTGACTCGTCAGACTCGACCTCGGCCTCATCGGTCACGTCTGGCTATGACAGTGCAACCCCGTCCTCAGATCAGAGTCGGGACGGCCTGATAAAGAAGTACGAGGATGTTCTGCAAGACTGTCTGCAGAGCAATCGCACAAACACCAAGGTCAGTACGACACAACAATGTTTAATACTTTCATACTTGTTTATTACGTTTTTTTCCCATTACAAATATCTAAACATTCTTAAATCAAGAGAAATTTACTTGTGAAGTAAAAAGACTTCTAAACAAAACTAAATTAAGTTAATTAAATTAAGTCTGATCTGCCACTGGGGTAAGAAAATTAAACCTAATTTAAAGGGAAAACAATATAATTTATTTTAAATAATTTTTAACAACTTGATGCCTAAAGGTGTGCTTTTACTTAAACCCTGTTTAAGTAACTAACATATGAAACACAGTCAACATAGTCAAAAAAAATCTATTTTTTTTAAATGGAAAGATTTTATCAAACCAAAATCTAAAAAAAAAAAATGTGCATGTGTTTTTGTTTAGTATCATATTTGATACATCAGGCTTTAATGGCTCATATAGTCTGATATAGCGAGAATATGAAGGAAAAAAACAGCTCACTTTTATTCAGAGGTCCAAACTGAGCAAAAATATGAAATTTGGTGCAGATGCTGATATTTATATGATGAAATAAAAATGTGCATGTGTTTTTCTTTAGTATCATATTTGATACATCAGGCTTTAATGGCTCATATAGTCTGATATAGCGAGAATATGAAGGAAAAAAACAGCTCACTTTTATTCAGAGGTCCAAACTGAGCAAAAATATGAAATTTGGTGCAGATGCTGATATTTATATGATGAAATTCTGATAGCTTGTAATGTAAATCAATGAGATCTTTCTAACAGTACAGCAGATACTGATATAAAATGGTATAAATATCAGTCGTCACTCTATATCTCCAATAATATGTCTTAGATTTAAATGATTCAAACATATAATGCAATCCAATGATGATTGAGAGATGAACAAATAAACGCTCCTCAAAATCCTGATGATCAGATTTAAGACTCGCTGATTTTTATAAAATAATTCATGGAGAATCAAGTAAAGCCAAGCTGCTTCAGTCCAGTAAGTATTCATCTGGAAATATTACTAACAATATTAAAGTTATTCTTACATTTACTTCCTAAAAATCAGTAAAGATTTGACAGCAAAAAAACACGTGAAGCGCGAGCTGAAGGTGGACGTTATGCAATTATACTGAAATACTTGCTAAAAAAGTCTAAACTATCAATCAGATGACAGAAGGCATGCAGTAGATTGTGTGCGACAGGTTTTTCTGCAACATTTTGATCATGTTGATCATTGAGGCCTTAGAAATCTGCATAACAAATGTGAGCCTGGAGCACAAAAGCAGTCTTAAGTCGCTGGAGTATATTTGTAGCAATAGCCAACAATACATTTTATGGGTCAAAATTATAGATTTTTCTTTTATGCCAAAAATCATTAGGATATTAAGTAAAGATCATGTTCCATGAAGATATTTTGTAAATTTCCTACCGTAAATATATCAAAACTTAATTTTTGATTAGTAATATGCATTGCTAAGAACTTCATTTGGACAACTTTAAAGGCGATTTTCTCAATATATAGATTTTTTTGCACCCTCAGATTCCAGATTTTCAAATAGTTGTATCTCGACCAAATATTGTCCGATCCTAACAAACCATACATCAATGGAAAGCTTATTTATTCAGCTTTCATATGATGTATAAATCTCAATTTCAAAAAATTTTAAATTATGACTGGTTTTGTGGTCCAGGATCACATATATGATACAGTAGGCTTTATAAGGTCGATTTTCACTTGAAGTAATGTTTTTCACTCACAATCTTTGACATTTTTCTAATGTTTCACAATGTTTTACCCTCTTTAGATCAAGTCCATAATGATGAAGCTTCAGAGATTACAGCACAAAGCGGTTCTGGATGATGACTATGACACAGGTCAGATATTTTACATGCTCAGTGTTGGTTTGATCATTATTTGATGAAGCATGATGGTTTCTCTAGCTAATAGGACGTGCATATTAAGTGTAAATAATAAAACAGAATTGTTTTCTTATTCTAAAATATAAATTTATGCACTAAAAAAAAATACTATATAGCCATTGCTTCACATTTTAATCGTAAAGAATGATCATACTATATCGTATCTGTGAATTTCAGCCCAGTTTTATGTCCAAATATGTCCACAGACTGATGACAGAACACAAAGACGGTTTCATCACATTCATGTGGTGCAAACACACCCAAACACTCCCAGCTGATTGTCTGTACTCAGCGATAGTGACCTTAAACCCAGCCAAAAACATGAACTTGTAAAGCGGTTCTGGATGACGACTATGACACAGGTCAGATATTTTACATGCTCAGTGTTGATTTGATCATTATTTGATGAAGCATGATGGTTTCTCTAGCTAATAGGATGTGCATATTAAGTGTAAATACTAAAACAGAATTGATTTCTTATTCTAAAATATAATTAACGCACTAAAAAAAAATGCTTCTCATAAAGAATGATCTGTGAATATCAGCCCAGTTTTATGTCCAAATATGTCCACAGACTGATGACAGAACACAAAGACGGTTTCATCACATTCATGTGGTGCAAACACACCCAAACACTCCCAGCTGATTGTCTGTACTCAGCGATAGTGACCTTAAACCCAGCCAAAAACATGAACTTGTGATTGCTGACTTCATAGCATCAATATTCCCTTTCTACATCCCACGTGTTTGTTTGGCAGTAACACTCAATCCACCTCGTTTGACTCCGTGATGTTGAACATGTCTGTTCATACAGTTCCTGCATGTTTTCAGCTATTATATCTGGAAGGTTATCAGTCTAATTATCTTATTTCAGTGGTTTATTGTATGCATACTGTGCACTGAATTTATTCTGAGTAGGATCCCATTTGAAATGTGTATCTTTGCATTAGGATTATTATAGTTATCTAAAACCAAAACCATAAAAAAAAAAATGTTGTTACTTGAAATAGAAAAAACATTAGGTGAAATAAAATAAAATGTAAAAATGTTTTACTACTTCTCATTTCTCAAAATACTAAAATAACTTTAAATTAAATTAATTAATAGTATATAGACATATAAAAAAAAAAAACTAATACAAATGATAAAAACACACAACAAAATTACTAAAAAATGTAACTAAAATTAAAGAGAAAACAGAAAATATAAAAATAATAAAACCCAAAATATATCAAAATGTTTTCTATAAAACACAAAATGTCAAAAATATAAAAACGTTTATATTATATAATAAAATAACATTGCATGTGTTAATAGTATGCTTACTGATGCTTTTTCTGACTGAGCTCCCATTTGATCAAAAATATAAAGACGTTTATATTATATAATAAAATAACATTGCATGTGTGTTAATAGTATGCTTACTGATGCTTTTTCTGACTGAGCTCCCATTTGAAATGTATATCTTTGCATCAGGATTATTTTTTGTTATCTAAAACTAAAAACATGAATAAAAAATGTGTTCCTTGAAATAAAATAAACATCTGAAATAATATAATATATAAAAATGGAAATGTATTATTATTATTATTATTTTCAGATTTTCAGTTCCTAAGGCAATATTTCCCATTTCTCAAAATACTAAACTAACTAACTAACTAACTAACTAAATAAATAATAAATGAATAAACTTGAATAAATAAAAATGTATAAACATTATTTAGACTATTTTAAAACAAAAAAACAATACAAATGACCAAAAAACAACAAAATTACTAAAAACTTTAAAACTTGAAAGTGAAAACAGAAAATATCAAAATAATAAAACAGAAAATATCAAAATAATAAAACAGAAAATATCCAAATATTATTTTCTTGATAAATAAGACAGAAAATATTAACAAAGACTTTTGTAGTATATATTTAAATTACTTTGCCTGTGTGTCACATGCATCAAACAGTATTAGTGTAACTTTGAGATGGCTCTGAGATTCAGTGTTGAACAGCGCCATCTGCTGGTCATGAGCACAGTTATCATACAGGACCAGTGTGCTGTGTGTGGTGGATTTATTTTACTGTGTAGTTCCTTCATCCTTTGCTTCATTACTCGCACTGAGTTGCTGTACTCAAAAGCTTCCCTCTGTATCTTCAGTGTGTGTCTGGAGAAACGCCTTAAACTTCTCTATCAGATCAGATGATTGACCTACATTTGTCAGCTGGAAGTCTTTTTTCGCCCTTTTGAGCGTGACGAACCTTGTGACTTACAACTGGACTTTCCCCAGACCCTGATCTGTGTGTGTGTGTGTGTGTTTTGTTTTATATTGTCTGTCTTACACTCACAAACACACACTCAGATGTTTCAGAATGTGTTTTAAATAATGATAGATCAATATATCTCGATTTAAATGTGTCTGTTTTCGAGATTAAATAAGAGAATATGAACTTTCAACATGTTAACTGTATTAACACCAAGGTACCTCATGAATAACTTGTTTAACATTTAGTATTTTTGTCATGTTTTTGGATTGACTTTGACCTAAATTGAACTTAAACGGGTTTGTGTTTGGCTTGTGGTTTAGGCCATTAAAGTTGAAGTCTAAATTGTGTTTGTTTAGCTGAGCGTTTTGGTAAGAAACTAGAGGAACTGAGGAGAGAGCGAGCCACGCTCAAGCCTGGTTTGCCGTCCAGACATCCGGAGCTCACTGGATTTCTGGAGCGTCTCAGGACGGCCGTTCACAGCGTCATCCACAGGACAGACACACACTGCAGGTTTGAACACATTAAAAACTCACGAAAATATTCAGAAATATTATTTCAGTTTCAAATAAGTGTTTCTATGTGAATATATTTTAAAATGTAATTTATTTCTGTGATGTAAAGCTGAATTTTCAGCATCATTACTCCAGTCTTCCTTCAGAAATCATTCTAATATGCCGATTTGCTGCAAACATTTCTGATTATTATCAATGTTGAAAACAGTTGTGCAGCTTCATGTTTTTGTGGAAACAGTGATGCATTTTATTTTTCAGGATTCTTTGATGAACAGAAAGTTCAAAAGAATTTGAAATAGAATCTTTTGTAACATTACAAATGTCTTTACTGTCACTTTTGATCATTTTAATGCATCCTTACTGAATCAAAGTATTGATTTTTTTGGTGCTAACACACATCTTTATCGTATCTAAACAAAGTATTTCCTATATATCCATATGAATTGAATCTATTTTTCACCAGTGAATTGTGATTTCTCATTTCTAAATCTGACTTGATCTTCTCTAGTACTACAGTATGCGTCACTATATTGTATTTGAGGGCTGGTTAGTCAATAATAACCCGTTGAAACAGGAAAGCACACAGTGCTGCTGGAATGTGGCTAAACACGTGTGTTTATCATCGTACAGTATGTTTACGCATCATTCTGTTTTCATTTTAATTTT
>NW_015662919.1:929959-942033 GCF_001515625.1 Sinocyclocheilus rhinocerous
TTTATATTTTTTTTTATTTCTACTGTTTTTTATTAGGTTTAAGTTTTTAGTTTTAGTTATTTTAGTGCTTCAAGTAGTGCTTTTTATATATCATTTTTAGATTGTATTTTATTTCAGTTAATGTTGATTTAACGTTTTGGTTTCATTCCAGATAATGTAGATTTTTATTTTAATTAATGATTTTTTCATGGTTTTGGTTTTAGTTTTAGTTAACAATAATAACCCTGGTTATAAACAACTTTTTTTACCAGCTGTAATAAATTCATTTATTATAATCATTGAGAAGTGCCAAAGATCCAGTGTTTATTTTAGTATTATTTATTCATATTTTAAACTTTGCTTTTGTTCTGATATTCAAAGTTTAATTTTAGGTAATGTTTTAGTAATTTTTTATGTGTTGTATATTTAAAACCAAAAAATTCTGTATAGCTTTAATTTTTTAATTCAGTTTTAGCTTTAGTCATTTTAGTATTTCAACTTCAGCTCATTTTATTTCAGTTAGTTGCCAAGGCAGCATTTCTAATTTTTAAGTTTAATATTTGTATCTAATATTTGTATTTTATTTCAGCTTTATGTCAATTACTGAAAATGATTATTAATAGTTTTAGTTTACGAAAATGTTATAGTACTATAATTGAGAAAATATTTTTAAATATTTCTATTAGGGTTGCAAAAATCCTTGGAATATTCAAAAAAAAATCCTGGAAAGTTTCCCAAATTTACTGAAAAATTTCCACCTTTTTGCAACCCTAATTTCTATATAGTTTTTATTAATTTTTATTTGAGGTTTAGTTGTAGTTATTTCAGTACATCAGGTTAAACTAAATGAAAATTAGAACTGTTGCCTTGAAAACTTGCTGAGATAAAATAAGTTATTTTATTTTATTTCGGTTAACATTTTATTTCAAGTAACAGTTTTTTTTATGGTTTTAGTTATATTTAACTATGATAACCCTGGTGTTCAATAATAACACATTTCTAGTCATGTTTTGCAGTGGCTGATTATAAATAAATTTTTTTCAAACAGGCAAAATGGTGAATTGAGTGACGATCAGGGATCAGGCAGCTCTCAGAGTCAACCTCGAACACGAGAGAAGCTGTTAGAGGAGAAACAGAGGATTCAGGTGAACAGAAATATATGATCATCACTGAAATATGAATAATGACAGCTTGTCACTTGATGTTTAACCTGTAGAATATTTGACTACAGTACATAAGCATCAGTAAGCCTTTGTTGCATGAATGTTTAACATGCACCGATACAGATTTTCATCTAATGGTTCTGGATCTAAACCCTTTAAATGGCAGAAATAATGTTATCCTTGCAGAAACAGGCTTTTGACTATCAGCATGAAATCTTGTTGCTCGTTCTGGCTTGAGACCATATGAGCGATCTGTTGTTGATTTTAGCTCAGTAATAGGTTAAGGGTTAAATATGGGTTGTGCTTGTTCAGAAGGAGATGTGTGGTCTTCAGCGGAGGCTGGAGGAGCTGCGGGAGCAGAGCAGAGCTGTGGAGGAGCAGCTGGAGCTGGAGGAGCCCGTCCTGAGAGCCTGCGATTCGACTCAGCTGCGGCTGATGGGTCGAGTGTTGGAGGACATGATCACCTCTGAACACCGGGCCCAGATCAGCGTGTCTCCACCCGCGGAGATCATCAGGTGAGGGCAAACAGAGCAGCAAAATGTGGAAAAATGTGAGGTCTCATATCTCATTTACACACATTCAAACCTGCACGTCGCTAATGGTCAAGACACATGTAAGAGCATGATGCGTTTTGAGGCACCGTGGCTGAAAAAAGTGCAGAGGTTTGAGAGATAAAATCATGCAGGTTTGGAAAAAGTCAATGTCAATGATTCCTTTAACCTCCTAAAATCAATATAACTCGTAGATTATTGATTCTGTAAAACAGCAGTAACAGCGTTATGTTCAAAACCATTCATTTAAAGGGGTCATATGATGCGATTTCAAGTTTTCTTTTCTCTTTGGAGTGTTACAAGCTGATTGTGCATAGATAAGATCCCTGAAGTTGCAAAGACTAAAGTCTCAAAACCAAAGAGATATTCTTTATCAAAGTTAAGACTCTGCCACGCCCCCCTAAAACGGCTCGTTCTAACACGCCCCCACATATCTACCCCACTATGTGGAAATATTTGCATAATGCGCCCAAATGTGCAAAGAAAGAAGGCGTGGTTTCAGGAACAGCAGTAGTCAGTATTTGAAAAATAATGTGTTTTTTGAACATTAAAGCATAAATTAAATTAAAGCAAAGTGTAACCCAATAAATTATTATTAATAATAATAATAAATATTAATATTTTAATTGATAATGTTATTTTATTGTTAATGTATATTACTGATGAAAACAGCAGCAATAATAATAATAATGATTTATCATTATAAGGGCTTACAATTGAATGATTATTTTTTTTATTATTGATGATGATGATGACGACTGATATAATAATAATATTAAATAATTATTTATTGTTATTATTATTGTTTTAATTATACAGTTAAATTTTTATTGATAATATAATAAATAATTTTTTATTTATATTTATTTACAATCATTTATTTTATTGATAGTATATATTATTGATAAAAAATAACACGAATAATAATAATAATAATAATAATAATTTATTATAATGACTTCAACTGGTTATTATTTTTATTATTATTGATTATGATGATGGTGATTAATAATAATAATAATAATAATAACAAAGATAAAATAATTATTTATGTTAGTATTATTGTCATTATTGATAATAACAAAACACCAACATTAAAAATAATAATACTCATTATTATTAAAGAATGATGATTATTATTACTATCATAATCAATAACAACAATAATGATAATATAAAGATTTATTTCCATAGTGATTTACTATTGATTGATTATTATTTTATTATTATTAATGATAATGTTTATTATTTATATTAATAATAATGTTGATTATTTATTGTTTACTGTTGATTTAGTATTATTATTATTATTATTGAAAATATTTATATTTTCTGTTTATAATTAAGAAATCTATTTATATTTAATGTTATTTATTTAAATATATTATAATATTTAATATATGCATATTAATTACATATAATATTTATTATTATTATTATTATTATTATTATTATTATTGATGTACATTTATAGGTGTTCGTATATCAGCTATTTTGCAATAACTTGTGATGTGGCTTATTCAGTCAGGTTTAAGATCCAGAGATCTGTTTTATAAACAGCATTATGCCATCAGGGTTAGTAATGAATTATAAGTGGAAGCTTGAGTATATTATCTGACACTTTTGTGATGGCATCAGTAAGTGACAGTAATATGAAAATCTCTATTGTTTCTGAGCTCTTTGCTGTAATTTTGAACAGAAAGCGACAGGTGATCGTTTAAAGATGTTAGATGTGCTAATCAGTATTCACTAGCGTTAACATTTAAGACTGATGTGGTTCAGTTAAATCTTCTCTTCAGTGGATTTAGTTTTTGGAGGAGATTCAGGGAGACAGACACTCTGTGAAAAACAAAGGTCATCTCTAGCGGCGATGAAAGGTCTGTCTCTGAGCAGAGAAATATTGAACTCTAGATTGCATGACTGTGTTTGGTCTCTCACAGATTGATTTTGATGCATATGTAGATTTATTGGAGGTACGGTGCAGATTGAGGTCATAACATTGAGCCCAGCTAAACAAACCCCGCTGAGAGATTGATTTATTTTCTCCTGCACTGAGGGCCGGTTTTAAAGCGAGTTTTGAGGAGAAGCAGCTGAGTCCACGTGGATTCTCCATGCAATCCTCTCTCTTTTATTGTATTTTTACCCGGCCCTTCTGGAAATGGGACACACTTTTCAGCACGGTTATGAATTTATATTGCTTTCAGGCTCCACAGAGTTAATGGTTATTCAGATGCTGGTGTGGATGAATATCAGTTTTCTGTCCAAAACCTGTGCGTAATGCTTAAGAAGAATCGCTCAAGGCTCTTGATGAGGAATAGCTGATATTTTAGAGATGTGTTACTGACATCTAATCCACTTATTAAACCTGTATATTACCAGCAGGATGCGCTTTATCCATTTGTTTAATCACAGCAGTTATTTTAATATTATTGATATACTGTTATAGTTTCTGTTAATATTTTTATATTTTCTGTTTTCACTTTAATTTTAGTAAATTTTTTTGTAATTTTGTTTTCATTATTTTTAGTAGTTTTTATTTTTTTTAAATATGTATATGAAATATTTAATTTTTATTAATTCGTTTTAGTACTTCAACTTAACCTAAATGAAAATGAGAAACTAGCTGGTATAAAATAGTAAAAGTTTAACCTTTTAAACTTAAATTTTTTTTTTAATTAAACTTAAACTTTTTAAATTTAAATATTTTAGTTAACGTTTCATTTCAAGTGATTAAAATATTTTATTTCAATATTTTTTTTATTTTTTATTTCAATATTTTATATTTATGTTATTATATATTTATGTCATTTTTTTTATTTAGTTGTAATAATAACCCTGAATCACAGTATATATTGCTTCGATATTGCTTGCTAACGTGTATTTATTAGTAGTGTTTGCTAAGTCAAGCATCATTATTACTATTCCTCAAATTTGGCATTATTTTTTAATGTACAATTTATGACTTTACTGTTCAAATCTCATTTTCAGCATCACTGATATTTATAATTTACTTTTATTTCCAGACTTCAGGAGCAAGAACGAGCGCTGAGTTTATCTGTCAAAGAGGCAACAGCTAAAGTAAGTCCACATTTCAATCACATATTAATCTTCTGTTCTTTCCCTAGGCATTTTATTTTATTTTATTAAGATTCTCTTTACAAAAAAATTTTTGATAAAAAAAAATATATAAAAAAGTGTGGCTCAAATGTATGTTGTATTTAAAATTGTATTTTATTTTATTTTATTACTTTTTTTTAAGTTTAATTTCTTAAAAAGGTTTATGTGGCAAAAATGTTTGTTGTATTAAAGATTTTTATTTTATTTTATTAAGATTCTCTTAACAAAAAAGTTTGTGGCGCAAATGTATGTTGTATTTAATTTTTTTAATTTTAATTTTATTTTATGATAATCTCTTAAAAAAAGTTTGTGGCAAAATTTTTTGTTGTATTAAAGATTTTTATTTTAGCCAGTGTACTAACCAGTCAATATTAAATCTTATTAAATATAATTTCACCTTCAGACTGAACAATCCTGTTATTGCTTTAAATATTGTTGCTGTTATGTGTAAGTTAGTGAGATGTGTCTAGTTTCATTCACAACCTCATAATGCCAGAATGCCAGATTTATGTACTTGTTTTAAGCATAAACCTAATTAAATTTAAACCATAAGTGAAAGTGCCAATGAAACAAGACAACAATTCTCTGAGATCTCAAAATCTCAGGTAAATTTGTGCCGTTTCTTGTTTTTTACTGTAAAACAAGAATAAAAGATACTGACCTGGAAGTGTATAATGGAATAACATACTATCACACTGTTGGAGATACTGTATCCCACATAGGGTTGGGTACCGAAACCCGGTATTTAATCGGTCCCGGGGCTAAATTATGAAAGACCGGAGTATCGATAAGCTCTGACGTTAACGGTTCTGCTATCGGTACTGGAGAAATTAAGAAAACACACATACATTTATTATTGCTATATATACATTATCTTGCAAATTCTATCTCACCAGAGTCGCCAGCTATTTTTCAAACATTTGTCTATGACGCATTTTTGCTATTCGCAATTCAGAAGCGAGATCGCACCCACGCGGAGAAGCTTCAGCACGCGCAACATGAAAGCCCTGTTTAATTATGATAGAAGAGAGCTAAACATTCAAACATCTGCTTACACTTTAGGCCTGTGGCGGTTTTATTAAGCTAATTTAAAAGATGCCCTGTATATACACTTAAATCTTTAAACATAACAGAAATGTTGTATAATATATATTTGATAAATATACATATATAATACATTAACTTACAAAGAGCAATACATTTGTTACAGTATTTATCTTTGTGAACATTAATTAATAAAAGTTCAACTGTCAATTGTTGGCTCATGTTAGATATTATATATACTGTATATAAATTGGTTTCATTTATATTATTTCTTATTTAATGGGACACCACCTCCACAATCTTTCTTTAATATCAAACAATATCCTAAATTATTATTTTTTTCAGCATGCAGCATTTTAAATTTAAAAAGCTGCAGATAATCAGACGCAACGCTAAAGTAATATAATATTAAGTCCTATAAATATAATTATTTGACAACATATAATTTTACTATACTTCTTTTCTTTTAAACCTCTGAGAATAGTTTGGGAGTAAAAAAAAAAATCGTGCAATTATTTTAATAAAAACAGCAGATTGGTTAATATTCCTTGTGAGAAATGAATACATTCCTGTGCAATTAACTAAATTAAGTTGCTCAAGACCCTGTGAGTCCTGCGGTGCACAGGGAGCCCTCTGAGCTTGCGTCATAAGGTCATAATCATGTAGCCAGAAGTAGCAATAATCTATGCAAAGTTGTATTTCTCTTATTGTTATATATGTTCATATGCAATAAAAAAAATTATTTTTATGAACATTCACTTCAATGGTATGAGAGACTGGATGATTTCAGCTGATTTCCTATTGAACTGTCAGCAACTGAGCAGTGCTCAAACTATTTCAAATATAGTCAATTAAGCTACAAACTCGATCATAATGCTCAATGTTTCCATCTAACATATTCAGAGTTCTGGCATGAAACTCTAGATGGCGCTCAATCTCAATCTGACCTAATGACATCATTATCACATGGCACAGCTGATTGGTTCTCTCCTGTATCGGTAGCCAATGAGCTCGCTGCTCATCATTCAAATATATGACTAAGGCTTGCCGTAGCAGTAGCAGCTTGCTTCAGAAACCCTCCACCTTCCCCAGCTCCACTGAAGTATTTTGAGCTGCAGCTTGTCATATTAATAGAGTGTTTTCACTAGTTAGCAGTAAACCGGTTTCATCACCTGAATATGTTCGTAGATTTGTGTTGGATGTTATCTTTGGAATGGAAATATGGATGTTTTATTTGTAAATATCATACTTTTTTCCTCTTATTTCAGTTAATGTCATATAACTACTCAGCTAAGCCAGTAGTAGTGCTGACAGTGTCGTGTAAACATGACTGAAGATGAGAAAAGCAGAGGAACAGACGAACCGATTCAGTTTGAATCATTTACGCTGGAACCGATCCGATTCAAACTCATCATCCAAATTGATTCAAACGATCATTCAGTTCAAGCGATTCACAAGCAAAAACCAGATCAAAAGAGTCTTTTTCGAATTTCGACATCGCTTGTAATGATTTTAAAAAGCATGTATAGTCAGTGCTTGAAGTGGAAAAAAAGAACCCCCCTCCAAAAAAAAAAAAAATTCCCATTGAATTCCCAATGTATTTATATAGTGCCACAAGAAAGAGAGAAATAAAAAAAGAATTGTTTAGAGCACTTTTAATAAAAATTAGCACAAGTCAAGCTGGGATACCAAACAGGATCACAGGGAGATGCCAAAAGACCACTAAACCTGCTGCCTTGACCTGACTGTATATGTACAGATCCATTCAGAATGACTAAACCACCGACCACCATATAATCTAAAACACCTTCAGTCAGCATTCATTATAAATCACTCGTGCTTTTAAGCCAAATATACTCTGGACGTGAGTCTCCAGTTCCTGTTGCAGTGCATTGTGGTGTGTGTGAGTTAGTCAGCATGTGTCGCCCTCCCACGACAGTCATTGAGCTGCTTTCCTCCTGTGAGCAGCATGGGAAACTGGACACACAGTCATTTATCTGTGTGTGTGTGTGTGTGTGTGAACTGGTGTCCGGGATCGCTGTGTGTTTTCACCGCGGGTGGAGCTGAGAGGAGATGAGCTGCCTGAAAAATGGCACAGTATGACTTTGCCCTCTGATGCACCATTATCTGATGGCAGAGCCGGCTGCAGCGCACAACCGCCTTCACATCGGGAGGGCCAGTGTTGTCTGCTGTGGCATCTGGCCCATCATTACTGGCTTCCTGAATGCTCAGTGCTCAGTATTTTATTTTATTTTATTTTATTAAAAAAAATAATTATTTTATTTTATTTTATTAAGATTTTCTTAAAAAGAAAATCTATTTTATTTTATTTTTAAGATTTTCTTTAAAAAAGTTTGTCGTATGGCACAAAATACGGCACAAATGTCGTATTTAAGATTTTTATTTTATTTATTTTTTGATATTCTCTTAACGAAAAAGTCTCTGTGGCACAAATGTACATTGTATTTAAGATTTTTATTTTATTTTATTTTATTTTTAAGATTTTCTTTAAAAAAAGTTTGTACTCACGCTGTGATCAGCGGCAGCTGGATGCAATAATCGCATGCCAATGTGCATTGGCTCATTTAGTTTACACTCGAAGTAGATTGGTCCCTCTAAGCGAGATCCCAATTCGTCGGTCATCCGACGTGACGTCGAGAGTGACCGACTGAAAGGGAACAGCATTTATTTGAAATAGAAATCTTTTGTAACATAATGTTTACTGTCACTTTTAATCAATTTAATGCTTCCTTGCTGAATGAAAAAAATAATTTTTCCCAAAAAAATCCTACTAACCCCAAAGTTTTGAACACTAGTATACTTTTATTTCGTAATTAATCATGTTTACTAAGTCAAGCATCACTATAACTATTACATATACTTCCCCAAACCCTAAGTATTAATCTTTTGCATACAACTCCAAATAGCACTTAGAAATGCCTTAGCTACAACCTAGCAACACCCTGGCAACCACCTAACAACTTGAAAATAAAAAAATGTAGTAAAGATTTGACAGTGTCTCTTTTAAATCTCAGACTGCTTCTTAAATTGCATGCTATCTGTATTATTTAGTATGTGAGTTTTTAGTATGTCAAATCATAGTATGCTGAAAACAGTATGCAGTATAAATAGTTCTATTATTTCTGGTGGCTTTCTGAAGTTTTAATGTTTCAGCGAATAGTTTTGCTGTTTTTCGTCGAATATTCTGCTTCTGTGTTTGGTTCTCGCCGCAGGAAATGACTTCAGCAGCGCGAAGGAACTGAAGGCAGAAATCAGGAGCGCGTACGGCGAGAGAGATCGTCTGGAGGGGCTGAAGAGGAAGCTGCAGGCACTGGGCGCAGGAAGTGGACGGGATCTGAGCCGCATGAAGGAGCAACACAACCAGATCAAACTGGAGCTGCAGGAGAGAGAAGCCCAGTATGGTGAGTAACCCGCAACACAGACGTCCGGCATTAATTAAGACCACTTTATTTCTGCTGACACAGGGGGGAGCCATTTCTTCATGGAGATCCAGAGACGTCTCAGCTGGAAATGTAGATGCTTTCTCTAGTTTTCTAGGTTTCAGTATTGATTTATATAGAGAGGACATCTCTGTTCCTCACGTTTGCTGTCAGTGTCTCTCTGAATCGTGCTTTCAGGCAAATAACACTATAAATTGTCCCTTGATAGTGAATCCTTATTGTATAAGTATAATATGCAGCAGCTCTATTATTATTGATTATGTTGAATTATATATTAATATATTATATTAAAAATATGTTTGTAATATATGCATAATATTTTAATATGTGCATAAAGAGAATGAAGAAATATAATACAATATAATATAATATATATTAAAAAAAACTTTTTTCGGAGCAATTTACTGTAATACATTAATTAAAATCATCCTATCCAGACACACACTTTATTTAAAATCAGCATGAATTAAATTCAGTGTACAAATATTATTATAATGTATGAATACTTCAGAATTTATTTGTTCATTTAGCTTTTTGATTTCAATAATGTTAATTATTCTGCAGAAGGATTTTTTTTTTTTAAACTTTTATCACATTAATGAAAATCATCCTATCCAGATACATGATTTATTATTTAATTATTTATTTATTTTTAAATCAGCGAATTCAATTCACTGTATAAATATTGCTATAATGTATGAATACTTCAGAATTTATTTATTTATATTTTTCTGGGAGTTTATATCTTGCAATTCTGACTTTCTCTCTCAGAAATGCGAGTTTACGTCTTGAAATTCAATTTATTTTTTCCAGAATTCTAGACACCTGACTGCAGTAGTAGTATAATTTTATTTAATGCCATGTCAGCATCTGGGGCTATTTTCATGGCAAAAACTCAATTACAAATAATGCAAATATCACATAAATACAACACAAAATTCTAAGAAGAAAAGTCTGAAAAAGGTCAGAATTGTGAGATAAAAAGTATACTTTTATAAATTTTTTAATTAAAAAAAGTGTATTTAAAAAAAAAAAAGAATATATTTATATTTTTATTCAGTGGCAGAAATAAGTTTCCGTATGTTAGAGACATCGATTAACACACACTGATCATCTCTGGATGTGGTACAGTGATGGTAAATCCATGGTATTGTCTGAAAATAACATGGCACCACCATAGCAAGTTGAAAAAATGTGTGCAAATATATAAATCCTAATGGAACTATCAATCGCCAGTAAACAGTGGTGCCAAGTCAAAAACAAATCTTCACTGCAAGTTAGCATTTCTTACGAATCACGGTTTGGTCCCTGAAGTTTGAGCTTTTTCCGCTCTGTTTAGTAATTGTTTTCTGAGGGTGAGATCATGATAACAGCTCTTTGTTTCTGCACAAGCCGGGGCAAGACTCATTTTAAAAATACCATTTAATATGAGTAAATACATTCTTAATTATGCAAGCACAAACCCAACAGCAAACTAAAACCCCCACGTGACAAGTGACACACGCAAACCCTTTTCCTTATGCCCAAAACAGTGATCTGATGGCAGTTATGTGGCAAATACATGTGTCAGCATGTTATTATGCGAGTGGGAAGACAGGCTAATAAGAGCCTATAGCAGGAGCAGCCCGTTCATGTCAAAGATCTTTTGTGTTCTGTATCATATTCGCCCGCTTTGCATATTTAGCATCAACGCTCAGGCTATCATTAGCTCACAATCTCTCTCATCCCGACACAAAGACGCAGACCAGCCAAACTCTTTGTTGAGCAAAATGTGTGTGTGTCAAATTAAGCAGACGAGTGTAATCCCTCTAACGGCTGGCTGGATTCCCGTTGGCTGTCAGCCGCGTCTCCTCCTGTTGTTGGACGTGTAGGGAACCGAATAAATGACAGACCATCTCCTGCAATCTCCATCCTGCATATCCTCACGGGACGCCAGAGCCAAGCGGAGAAGATTTTAATGTGCATCTGGTTATCATCGCCAACAGGTCAGATGATACCAGACCAGTTAATTTACACCAGTGACGTGAGCCAGACATTTCGACATCCTTTCAGTTTGTTAGCATTAAACACCAGGTGAATTTCACAAAACATGTCAACAGCATGTCTAGATCATATTGCACCTCAGAGACAAAAGGAAAAAAAGAAGAAATTATAATTTGCATGAAGAAAATGAAGCCTATTGTATGATAATTCATATTTGTGAATATAAAATTAAATAAATGAATAGATTCTGAAGTATGCATTATGACAGTATTTGTACAATTAATTTAATTCATGCTTATTTTAAAAAATTGTGTCTGCATAGAATGGTTGTAATTCATGAAAAAGAAGAAATGATATTTTGCACGAAGAAAATGAGGCCTATTGTATGATAATTAACGTTATTGAATATAAAATTAAATAAATAGATTCTGAAGTATACATTTATGGCAGTATTTGTACAATTAAATTCATGCTTATTTTAAAGGGGTCATATGATGCGATTTCAATTTTTCCTTTCTCTTTGGAGTGTTACAAGCTCTTGGTGCATAAAGAAGATCTGTAAAGTTGCAAAGACTAAAGTCTCAAATCCAAAGAGATATTCTTTATAAAAGTTAAGAGTCAGCCACACCTACCTAAAACGGCTCGTTCTAACACGCCCCCAACATGTCTACGTCACGATGTGGGAAGATGTGCATAACGCCGCCCAAATGTTCACGCAAAGAAAGAAGACGTAACTTTTATTCTCGCTGTAGTATTGTTGACGCTGCCGCCATGTC
>NW_015662919.1:942404-952070 GCF_001515625.1 Sinocyclocheilus rhinocerous
AAAAAAAAAAAAAAATTTTCAGAATTCCCAATGTATTTATATAGTGCCACAAGAAAGAGAGAAATAAAAAAAGAATTGTTTAGAGCACTTTTAATAAAAATTAGCACAAGTCAAGCTGGGATACCAAACAGGATCACAGGGAGATGCCAAAAGACCACTAAACCTGCTGCCTTGACCTGACTGTATATGTACAGATCCATTCAGAATGACTAAACCACCGACCACCATATAATCTAAAACACCTTCAGTCAGCATTCATTATAAATCACTCGTGCTTTTAAGCCAAATATACTCTGGACGTGAGTCTCCAGTTCCTGTTGCAGTGCATTGTGGTGTGTGTGAGTTAGTCAGCATGTGTCGCCCTCCCACGACAGTCATTGAGCTGCTTTCCTCCTGTGAGCAGCATGGGAAACTGGACACACAGTCATTTGTGTGTGTGTGTGTGTGTGTGTGTGAACTGGTGTCCGGGATCGCTGTGTGTTTTCACCGCGGGTGGAGCTGAGAGGAGATGAGCTGCCTGAAAAATGGCACAGTATGACTTTGCCCTCTGATGCACCATTATCTGATGGCAGAGCCGGCTGCAGCGCACAACCGCCTTCACATCGGGAGGGCCAGTGTTGTCTGCTGTGGCATCTGGCCCATCATTACTGGCTTCCTGAATGCTCAGTGCTCAGTATTTTATTTTATTTTATTTTATTAAAAAAAATAATTATTTTATTTTATTTTATTAAGATTTTCTTAAAAAGAAAATCTATTTTATTTTATTTTTAAGATTTTCTTTAAAAAAGTTTGTCGTATGGCACAAAATACGGCACAAATGTCGTATTTAAGATTTTTATTTTATTTATTTTTTGATATTCTCTTAACGAAAAAGTCTCTGTGGCACAAATGTACATTGTATTTAAGATTTTTATTTTATTTTATTTTATTTTTAAGATTTTCTTTAAAAAAAGTTTGTGGCAAAAAAAGTTTTTTATTTTATTTTATGTAAGATATTGTCTTAAAAACATTTATGTGGAACAAATGTATGTTGTATTTAAGAATTTTATTTTATTTTATTTTAAAGGTTCTCTTAACAAAAAGTTTATGTGGCACAAATTTATCTTGTATTTAAGATTTTTCTGTTACTGTGTTATTTTATGTAAGATATTCTCTTTAAAAAGTTTGCGGCACAAATGTGTTGTATTTATTTTTGTTTTCTTTCCTTTTTTTCCCTTTCTGTAAGATATTATCTTAAAAATGTTTATGTGGCACAAATGTATGTTGTATTTAAGATTTTTATTTTATTTTATTTACAATATTCTCTTAACAAAAAACGTTTGTGGCACAAATGTAATATGTATTTACGTGTTTTTTATTTTATTTTATATAAGTTATTCTCTTTAAAAAAGATTTTTATTTTATTTGAGCTATAATAAATTTATATTTTATTTTCGATATTATTTTCATGTTATTTAAGAGCCTAAAACCTCTATGTAACCTTTACGTACCCTTAGTCTTTTTAAGATTTAGTTTTCTACATGAATAAACATCTAAATATTAACAGCTGTCGTGCATTAGCATTCAGTATTCATGTCTCAATCTGAAGATGAGAGATGATGTGAAATGTGATGACCTAATGATGGAGGAAATGAAAAATGTGTCACATTTAAGTTTATTTTAACTCACTTTAACCTCAGTAAGTTGAGTGACTGCTCTGTTCCTCCAGGTTTATAATCTCTGTTTCTCGTGGTTCAGGTGGTGATGGGTCAGAGACTGGGCTCTAGTCTGCGCCGGAAGGTCAGCGAGAGTGAAGCGCAGCTGCTGGCCCTTCATGAGGCGAAGCTCGTGGCCATCTCAGGTACCTCTGCGCTCTTTCTGTGCTCATCTGAACCCGTCGCCTCCTGCGGCTGTTTCAAATGTCACGGTCACTTTGTGCTCGACAGCACTAGCCAATACAGACTGACAGGCTCAAAGAGTACAGCCTTCCTCCACTGGGATGCTTAAGTACTGCCTACACACACTAGCGTTCAGTAAGAATGCTTAATATTTTTAAAAGAAGTCTCTTCTGCTCACCAAGGCTGCATTTATTTGATCAAAAATTTAGTAAAATTGTGAAATATTATTACAAATCAAAATAGCTGTATTTTATTTAAATATCTGTTCAAATGTAATTTATTCCTGTGATGTAAAGCTGTATTTTCAGCATCATTACTCCAGTCTTCAGTGTCACATGATCTTCAGAAATCATTCTAATATGCTGATTTGCTGCTCAAGACACATTTCTGATTATTATCAATGTTGAAAACTATGGTGGCTTATTTCTGCAATGGAATTTTAAAAAAAAGTTTTTATTTCACTATTCTGACTTGTGAGATATAAACTCGGAATTCTGAAAAAAACAAAAACTTTTTTTTATTCTACTTTATTTATTTTATTTTAGGTTCTCTTAACAAAAAGTTTATCTGGCACTAATGTATTTAAGATTTTTTATGTTAGTTTAGTTTATTATTTCATTTAAAGTTCTCTTAAAAAGTTGTAGTTATCTGTTTTATTATTTTATTCTGTGGCGGAAACAAGCATGACTTTTTTTCTCACACTTGCGAGTTTATATGTCACAATTCTTAGAAAAAAATTCAGAATTGCGAGGAAAAATTCAGAATTGTGGCATATTACCTCAAAAAAGTTAGAATGATGAGATAAAAAGTAAGTTACCTTTTTATTTTTTTATTCTGTGCTTGTGCTGCTTAATGTTTTTGTGGAAACCGTGATACATTTTATTTTCCAGGATTCTCTGATGAACAGAAAGTTCAAAAGAACGTCTCGGTTACGTATGTAACCCTCGATCCCTGAAGGAGGGAACGGAGACGTCACGTCGGATGACCGACGAATTGGGATCTCGCTTAGAGGGACCAATCTACTTCGAGTGTAAACTAAACGAGCCAATGCACATTGGCATGCGATTATTGCATCCAGCTGCCGCTGATCACAGCGTGAGTATAAGTAGGCAGCAGCGTCTGGAGGGGCTGAAGAGGAAGCTGCAGGCACTGGGCGCAGGAAGTGGACGGGATCTGAGCCGCATGAAGGAGCAACACAACCAGATCAAACTGGAGCTGCAGGAGAGAGAAGCCCAGTATGGTGAGTAACCCGCAACACAGACGTCCGGCATTAATTAAGACCACTTTATTTCTGCTGACACAGGGGGGAGCCATTTCTTCATGGAGATCCAGAGACGTCTCAGCTGGAAATGTAGATGCTTTCTCTAGTTTTCTAGGTTTCAGTATTGATTTATATAGAGAGGACATCTCTGTTCCTCACGTTTGCTGTCAGTGTCTCTCTGAATCGTGCTTTCAGGCAAATAACACTATAAATTGTCCCTTGATAGTGAATCCTTATTGTATAAGTATAATATGCAGCAGCTCTATTATTATTGATTATGTTGAATTATATATTAATATATTATATTAAAAATATGTTTGTAATATATGCATAATATTTTAATATGTGCATAAAGAGAATGAAGAAATATAATACAATATAATATAATATATATTAAAAAAAACTTTTTTCGGAGCAATTTACTGTAATACATTAATTAAAATCATCCTATCCAGACACACACTTTATTTAAAATCAGCATGAATTAAATTCAGTGTACAAATATTATTATAATGTATGAATACTTCAGAATTTATTTGTTCATTTAGCTTTTTGATTTCAATAATGTTAATTATTCTGCAGAAGGATTTTTTTTTTTTAAACTTTTATCACATTAATGAAAATCATCCTATCCAGATACATGATTTATTATTTAATTATTTATTTATTTTTAAATCAGCGAATTCAATTCACTGTATAAATATTGCTATAATGTATGAATACTTCAGAATTTATTTATTTATATTTTTCTGGGAGTTTATATCTTGCAATTCTGACTTTCTCTCTCAGAAATGCGAGTTTACGTCTTGAAATTCAATTTATTTTTTCCAGAATTCTAGACACCTGACTGCAGTAGTAGTATAATTTTATTTAATGCCATGTCAGCATCTGGGGCTATTTTCATGGCAAAAACTCAATTACAAATAATGCAAATATCACATAAATACAACACAAAATTCTAAGAAGAAAAGTCTGAAAAAGGTCAGAATTGTGAGATAAAAAGTATACTTTTATAAATTTTTTAATTAAAAAAAGTGTATTTAAAAAAAAAAAAGAATATATTTATATTTTTATTCAGTGGCAGAAATAAGTTTCCGTATGTTAGAGACATCGATTAACACACACTGATCATCTCTGGATGTGGTACAGTGATGGTAAATCCATGGTATTGTCTGAAAATAACATGGCACCACCATAGCAAGTTGAAAAAATGTGTGCAAATATATAAATCCTAATGGAACTATCAATCGCCAGTAAACAGTGGTGCCAAGTCAAAAACAAATCTTCACTGCAAGTTAGCATTTCTTACGAATCACGGTTTGGTCCCTGAAGTTTGAGCTTTTTCCGCTCTGTTTAGTAATTGTTTTCTGAGGGTGAGATCATGATAACAGCTCTTTGTTTCTGCACAAGCCGGGGCAAGACTCATTTTAAAAATACCATTTAATATGAGTAAATACATTCTTAATTATGCAAGCACAAACCCAACAGCAAACTAAAACCCCCACGTGACAAGTGACACACGCAAACCCTTTTCCTTATGCCCAAAACAGTGATCTGATGGCAGTTATGTGGCAAATACATGTGTCAGCATGTTATTATGCGAGTGGGAAGACAGGCTAATAAGAGCCTATAGCAGGAGCAGCCCGTTCATGTCAAAGATCTTTTGTGTTCTGTATCATATTCGCCCGCTTTGCATATTTAGCATCAACGCTCAGGCTATCATTAGCTCACAATCTCTCTCATCCCGACACAAAGACGCAGACCAGCCAAACTCTTTGTTGAGCAAAATGTGTGTGTGTCAAATTAAGCAGACGAGTGTAATCCCTCTAACGGCTGGCCTGATTCCCGTTGGCTGTCAGCCGCCGTCTCCTCCTGTTGTTGGACGTGTAGGGAACCGAATAAATGACAGACCATCTCCTGCAATCTCCATCCTGCATATCCTCACGGGACGCCAGAGCCAAGCGGAGAAGATTTTAATGTGCATCTGGTTATCATCGCCAACAGGTCAGATGATACCAGACCAGTTAATTTACACCAGTGACGTGAGCCAGACATTTCGACATCCTTTCAGTTTGTTAGCATTAAACACCAGGTGAATTTCACAAAACATGTCAACAGCATGTCTAGATCATATTGCACCTCAGAGACAAAAGGAAAAAAAGAAGAAATTATAATTTGCATGAAGAAAATGAAGCCTATTGTATGATAATTCATATTTGTGAATATAAAATTAAATAAATGAATAGATTCTGAAGTATGCATTATGACAGTATTTGTACAATTAATTTAATTCATGCTTATTTTAAAAAATTGTGTCTGCATAGAATGGTTGTAATTCATGAAAAAGAAGAAATGATATTTTGCACGAAGAAAATGAGGCCTATTGTATGATAATTAACGTTATTGAATATAAAATTAAATAAATAGATTCTGAAGTATACATTTATGGCAGTATTTGTACAATTAAATTCATGCTTATTTTAAAGGGGTCATATGATGCGATTTCAATTTTTCCTTTCTCTTTGGAGTGTTACAAGCTCTTGGTGCATAAAGAAGATCTGTAAAGTTGCAAAGACTAAAGTCTCAAATCCAAAGAGATATTCTTTATAAAAGTTAAGAGTCAGCCACACCTACCTAAAACGGCTCGTTCGAACACGCCCCCACATAATAATGTACAGTATTTGAAAAATAATGTGTTTTTTGAACATTAAAGCATGTCAACATATTCTGTTACACCAAATACACAAAATAATGCTCTTTAAAATAGCATCATATGACCCCTTTAAACAAAAAAAAGGTGTGTCTGCATAGGATGGTTTTCATTCATGTAAAAAAGATGAAATTATATTTTGCATGAAGAAAATTAAAACTATTGAAGGAATATTGATTAATATAAAACAAAAACAAACAAACAAATACATTTTTATTTATACAGTAAGTATTGGTCTATTATGACAGTATTCTTACACTGAATTAATTTATACCGATTTTAAATTTAAAAAATGATGCGTCTAGATAGAATGATTTTCATTAATGTTAAAAATGAAGCCTCTTGCAGGATAATTCATATTATTGAATATAAAAGATGTAAAATCGCATTTCTGAGAAAAAAGTCAAGATAAGATATACACTCAGATTTTCGAGGAAAAAATTATTGTGAGAGATAAACTCAGAATTTGGAGGGAAAAAGTCTGAATTGTGAGAAAAAAAAGTTGCAATTACCTTCTGAATATGGCAGAAATAAGCTTCCATACTAACATGAGCTGGCTGCTTGTGTAAATTGCACACAAGTTAGTTATCTAATTTTTTTTATTTTTATGTTTTAAGTCAGGTACATGAAAACATCATAGATTGATCTAATTTGAATCCGAAAAGTGAGACTGATGTCTTGTCTAAGTAGTTTGACCAATAGCATGCAAACAATGTAGATAATCGTCCAATCGTGGCGTGCGAGAAGGCGGGATCTATGTTCGAAGCAATGCAAATACACACACATGTGAGCCTGGAGCACAAAAGCAGTGTTAAGTCGCTGGGGTATATTTGTAGCAATAGCCAAAAATACATTGTATGGGTCAAAATTATAGATTTTTCTTTTATGCCAAAAATCATTAGGACATTAAGTACAGATCATGTTCCATGAAGATATTTTGTAAATTTCCTACTGTAAATATATCAAAACTTAATTTTTGATTAGTAATATGCATTGCTAAGAACTTCATTTGGACAACTTTAAAGATGATTTTCTCAATATTTAGATTTTTTTGCACCCTCAGATTCTAGATTTTCAAATAGTTGTATCTCGGCCAAATATTGTCCTATCCTAACAAACCACACATCAATGGAAAGCTTATTTATTCAGCTTTCAGATGATGTATAAATCTCAATTTTGAAAAATTGACACTTAAGACTGGTTTTGTGGTCCAGGGTGTATGAGGACTGTAGAGAGAACGTTAATAGAAAAACAAAGCCAAAACCCAGACATTTCAGGCAATTTAGAAATCAAAATGAGGACATATGGTCACCCTGTATAAGACTATTTATGTATGGAAAAGTCTTAATGTTGTTAAAGGGGACATCGGATGGAAAATTTACTTTTACATGCCTACAATGATAAAAATCCATTCACTCCTTTTTTTTTTTATCCCCCAAAAACCTAAACAGTCTCAATTATCAAGCCGTTTTGATTTTCTGAGCAGTGTGACATCATATTGTTCAGGCCACTGGTTTATTGCTCAGGTAAAGAGGGTGTTGTTTTACACGACCATTAAGGAATTTTAACCAAAGTATGTTGCAGACATTTCATGAAGACCCTGAAGATGAAAATGGGCATCCGATGTCCCTTTTAAAGCCTGTTGCACTAGCTGGCAACAATGGCCTAAGAGAGAGTGTAGAAAATGCTCTTTTTAGGGTGCAGAAGAACGTCTCGGTTACGTATGGTAACCCTCGTTCCCTGAAGGAGGGAACGGAGACGTCACGTCGGATGACAGACGAATTGGGATCTCGCTTAGAGAGACCAATCTACTTCGAGTGTAAACTAAACGAGCCAATGCACATTGGCATGCGATTATTGCATCCAGCTGCTGCTGATCACAGCGTGAGTATAAGTAGGCAGCAGATGCAGCGCATATTCAGGTTTTCGCTGAGGAGCCGAGCCGGTGACCCGGCCGCTCAGCGGTGGTACAGGAGCTGTGGCGACGGGACGTGACGTCTCCGTTCCCTCCTTCAGGGAACGAGGGTTACATACGTAACCGAGACGTTCCCTTTCAGTCGGTCACTCCCGACGTCACGTCGGATGACCGACGAAATTGGGATCCTACCAAAGGGCCACAGCTACTGCCCCTTCCAGTGTCCTGTGGAAGCCACCTGCGCCCCTACTTTTTGGCGTAGGCCAGGGCTTGCACAAGAGGACCAGCTACTGCTGCTATGGCACTACCCAATAAGTAAGACTGGATAACACTGGGAAAACGTACCCGTTCTACTTGGAACAGGGACGTTACGGAAGCTCCAACCTTCCCGAAGGAGGTTTCGGAAGCAAATACACATATGAACATTCCTTAACCACGGGGTGAAGGTTTGGCGGCAGGCCGGAGTAACTTAGACCCGGAAAGTGCCGCTTTGCCACGCCCACCTCGGGACTCGGCCATGAAGCCAGTGCTGCAGCGGTCTTATATGGAGCAGCCCCAGCGGCATGACTGCCGCCGTAGCTGCCATATGCCCCAGGAGCCTCTGAAACTGTTTCAGTGGGACCGCCATCCTGCTTTTGAATGTATTCAAGCAGTTCAACACCGACTGAGCACGTTCCTGCGTGAGGCGTGCTGTCTGCTCGACCGAGTCCAACTCCATACCGAGAAAAGAGATCCTCTGCGTCGGGGAGAGTTTGCTCTTTTCCCAGTTGACCCGAAGGCCAAACAGGCTGAGGTGTGAAAGTACCAGATCCCTGTGTTCGCACAACTGATCCTGAGACTCTTTTGTCGAGGTAGTTGAGAATGCGAATGCTCTGTTCTCTCAGGGGAACAAGGGGTACCTCCGCAACTTACGTGAAGACACGGGGCAACAGGGACAGCCCAGAGGGCAGGACCTCGTACTGATATGCTCGTCCTTCGGACGCAAACCACAGCAATGGTCTGTGGTGCGGAAGGGTCGACACATGAAGTACGCGTCCTTCAGGTCGACCGCTGCAAACCAATCTCGGGGACGGATGCAGATCCGCCCACTGCTGCTCACTGGCGAGAGAGGAGGGCGAGTGTGATACGGCTCTGGATCGTCCACAACCCCCCGTCCCCTCCAGGGACCCAGAGATAGAAGAATTAGCTCTTTTGTCGAGTATTTGGGTAAAAAAGGAAACAAAAGATTCACCGCCCGGCCCTCCTCCGCGGGAGGGAGTGGTGCGTTCACCATCACCATTATTCAAAATAAACTCTAATGCATCTCTTTTTGTGCTCGCCACTCCTGAAGTGACAGACCTTTCATTTCTTATTGACGAGACTCGCTGTGTGCTGTTTCCTTCTTTAGTTTGCCAGGAAATTAGTGGGGATGTAAAGCAGTGTTATTTTAGTTTCATTTATATAATATTATAGTTTTTATTAATATATTGATTATATAATAATAGTTTTTATTTTTATATTTTGCATTTTCATTTTAATCTGAAGGTTTTGGTAAATTTGTGTGTTTTTGTCATTTTTATTAGTTTGTAGTTTTTTAATGTCTATATATTTTTATTAAAGTTTTGAATTAGTTTTTTTTTACTTTTTCATTCAAATTAAGTTAAAGCTTGGTCATTTTTGTGTTTTTGTAATTTTGTTTATTTGTTTTTTTTAAACGTCTATAGTTTTTATTAATATTTTGAATTAGTATATAATTTTAAATTGTGTGGTTTAATTTTAATTTAAGTTAAGGCTTTGGTAAATTTTTATGTTTTTGTCATTTTGGGGAGTTTTTAGAGGTTTTTTCGTTTTTAAGTTTTGGTAATTGTATTTTTTTTTTAAATTTTTTTTTTTTTTTTTTTAACATTTTTTTATTTTTTTTTTT
>NW_015662919.1:952467-960128 GCF_001515625.1 Sinocyclocheilus rhinocerous
GTTTGGGTAATTTGTTTTTTTTATTTTGGGGAGTTTTTAGAGGTTTTTTTGTTTTTAAGTTTTGGTAATTGTTTTTTTTTTTTAAATTTTTTTTTTTTTTTTTAAACATCTATATAGTTGTTCATTCATATTTTGAATTAATTAAAATTTTTTGCATTTTTTTGTTTAATTAAATATTTAATATATAATATTTTTAATGAAAATTTTTAATGTAATCTTTTGGTGTGTGTTTCCCCCCCAATTTTATTAGTTTTTTTTTTACGTATATGTAGTTATTTAATAAATAATTTGAAATGGTTTTCATTTTTATATTTTGTGTTTTAATTTTAATTTAAATGTAATATTTAAATTGATGTTTTTTTGTGTTTTTGTCATTTAATGTTTTTTTTTACATCTATATAGTTTTTTAATTAATTTTATTTCAGTTTTTGTAATTTTCATATTTAAAGTTAAAATGAAAACTGGATTGAATAAAAACGAAAAATAAATTAAAATAAATAACTAAATTAAATAAATAATATTTCAGCTCCTGGCCAAGTTGCAAAGAACCCCCCCCCCATTTTTTTTTCCAGTTAACATCTATTTTATTTCAAGTAACAATTTTTTTTATGGTTTTAGTTTTAGTTAATAATATTAACCCTGACGCAAAGTATCACTAGTACTATATTGTCCTTGAAAATACCTCAAAAGGTCACGCAGTGACCTTTTTGCCACTAGTTTAGCATATTGCTTTGAATTCAAAGCTCATTATTGTCAAACAGCACTAACAGCACACCTGGTTATGCTCATGGTTAGTGCTCAGGAGGTCAAGTTTGGATGCTCCTTGTAACCATGACAACAGTCTGTGCATCTATAAGTGCTGACTAAGATGCTTTTGTGCATCTCTCTGCGTGCTGTTGTGCTGAAACTCAGAAACTCAGACAGAGGCCCATTAATCACAGCCGTCTCCTCTGACTCAATTAAAATGACAGGCTATTTCCTCTTATTGCACCAGCATTTCATGCCCACGCATCTGCATCTGCATCTGCAGCAAAACACACGGCTGCAGGTGTAGCATCTGCTTTTTAGGCCCATTATTGCTGTAAAAGAGGCTTTGTGTTCTTTTACACATGGCAAATAATTACCAGCTTTCTCTAAATGCATGCACTTTTTGCGATCATTAGCTCATGAGCATCCTTCAGATGCATTAGCAGGATGTTTCTGTTTGTGTTCACACTACAATGGATGATAGTTTGATTCTCAAGTTGTCAGAAAAGTGCTAATTAATGAAGTCATTTCACTGCTCATACTATTTCTGCAGTATGAATACTGTATACAGTATGTAAATGTGGTTTGCATGGAATATTGTTTGCAAAAATGTGCAATATACAACAGCAAAGAGCACTTTGTATGTTATACTGCATGATGCAAATCGCTCAACTTGACCTTCCATTTTAGGTTCAAATTAATATCTTTTTAACATTTGATCAGGGTCCTAATTCAGTTTGATCAAATTTAAGGTCATAAAAATGTTTAAATATCTTGAAATGGTATAAGAAATGTCTTAATTATCATTTTAAGAGGTCTTACATTTTGGGAAGGAAAAACAGAAATCGTGATACGGCCTGATTTGATTATTAAACTTCAAAAGGCAATGTTTAAACTACATAAATATGAGCTCTGCTTGCTTATGGTCCACTTTTGATGAATTATGACAGTGTTTATTCATGGTTTTTATGTTGTAATATGTTATAGATGGTTGAAAGAGTGCATATTTTTCCCTCATTTTTTTAAATGAGCAGCTGGAAGAAGCAAAGCGTAGGCGTTTCACAATAAGAGTCCCAGAGTATTTGAGGCTTGTTTATAATTGAAAGCCCCACATTATTCTGGATATTATTTGTATTTTGGTTACACAACAAATGGTATCTGGCATTTAAATCTGCATTTATGCTTTTTTTATGCACGTTATTGTCATATCAGCAAAATCCAATATTGAATGATCCTATTATTCATATGTATTGATATATTAGTACATAAACATAAAATGTCAATGTGAACAGAACAAAACATGTGTTTTGCAGTTGAATGTGTGCCTGTTTAATTACGCAAAATAATGATACATAATTTATTTTGAGATTGCATGGGTTTGTCCTGTATGGACATGTTTTTGCTTTAAATGTTAACTAAAATAAAATAAAATATTAAACAAAAAAAAAACTAAAATTTCTTTTATTGCAGCAACATTTATCATTTTCATTTAGTTTAACTTTTTTTTTGAAGTACTTGAAGTACTAAAATAACTAAAAAATAAACTAAAATAAAAATGAACAAAAACACACACACACACACACACACACACACACACAGGTTTGTTTTTGTGAAAAGTGGGGACATCCCATAGGCGTAATGTTTTTTCTACTGTACAGACCGATACAAATGGCAAAAACAAAAAAACTACTGAAACTAACTAAAATTTTAATTTAATCACAAAATATAAAAATAAAAACATTCAAAATAATAATATAAATAAGAGTAGCATTTCAATGATACTAACATTTAATAAACTTTATTTGTGCAGGTCTTTGTTTTTAAAACTTGCAAAGGTTTTTCACTCAGCATTTGATTATCAAGACTATCACTGGCTGGATTTGAACCTGCAGCTCCCATATGAGCACCACGGCTGGTGCATGTGCACAGACTGCTAGGCCGTGACTCCAACAGCGTTATATTTTTGTGTCCTCACACTATTTTCCACTCTCTGATGGTTAACAGATTGCTGCATGATCTACTGTCCAAAAAAACCCCAAAAGCATGCAGCACTTCTTCACTATGTGCCACTATCACCATCTGCTGCTGAAGATACTTTCATCTCACAGCATCTCACACCATAAACACGTTGACTAGCTCGTCTGTGGCTCTAATCGAGGAACGAGGGTGACGTATATGGACCAGTGGGCCGTATTACAGCACATTTCAGTGATTGAATCTGAATTCATGTCTGTCATGAGATCAGGTTCAGACTGAATCAGGGCTAAAATGCCCAGATTTTCTCTGTGTGTGGGTTTTGAGGTCTGTGTGTGGTGTTGGAGTTGTGCACACTCTTAGTCAACACAGAGAGCCACATGCTGTTCAGTGGAGATTGTGCTTTAATGTTGTTAAATCAAGACACAAACGTGCATAATAGTGACCGACTCAATGTTTGACATTAACATGCAGATTTATTATTGTAACAGTGAATATTGATGATTGTGTATAAGAGTGAATGCTACCTGTAAGGAATTTATTCAGGTGATTTCATCCAAAAATCCAAAGTAAAAAAAAAGCAAGAAATTTAATCTTGCATTAAGCCTAGTTTTTAGGATCAGTAAGTTTTTTTTGTTTTTTCTTTTCTTTTTTGCACATATATATATATATATATATATATATATATATATATGTGTATATATATATATATATATATACACACACACACACACACACACACACACACACACATATTTAAACTGAAACTTTTTGCTGCTGTATTATGTAAATTGATTTTGACCTTATGACACTGGATGCATTGAAAATGAGTTTTGTTTGCCCATGAAAATGTGTGGGTGGTTGCCAGGGTGTTGCTAGGTTATGGTGGGAAGTAAACTGTATTATTGCACAGCTTTATATATATATATATATATATATATATATATATATATTTTGATATTTAAAAAAATTGGTGCAATAATGACAATCATAAAGATCACTGTGAATTACAAAGACACATAAAATATATATATATATTTACATATAGTCCACACATTTAATTTTCAAAGACGTAATTGTCATTGAAACGTAGCCTGGACATGTTTTCGTGAGTTTCATCCAATATATGCCCGGACATGAATATGTATGATATGCCAGTATCTCTCTGATGTACATGATGTTTTCCTCCTCAACAGAGCGCAGTTTAAAGGAGAGCACTCTGAAGTATATTGAGCTTCTGGAGGACAGACTTCACAGGTAATGAATATTTCTCATCTCTCTTTCACACAAACAGCCCCTCTTCTCATCCCTCGGGTGGTTTTTCCTTATTATTTAAACAGTTCACACTGTCTGGCCTTATTTCAGTTCTGTCTCTCTGGATGTTTCAGTGTATTAAATCATTCAGGTCTGCGCTGACTGCATCAGACTGTTCCAGTCTTCATCTGTCCAAAGTGACGTCTCAAAATTAACCAAATGAAGATGTGGACTGCCACTTCAATAAATGGTCTCGCTAGAAAAATTTATTTGTTTTGAGCACTCTTGGCTCATTTTTGGTGTGTTTAATGATTTTTAGAGCTCTAGAGCCACTTGCAGCTTTTTCTGGGCAAGAACCACCCAGAAGAGACCAATCATTTTATTTAATAATATTGTATACATAGAGAGAAAAAAAAAAAAAATATATATATATATATATATACAGTGACATGCGAAAGTTTGGGAACCCCTTGCAGAATCTGTGAAAATGTGAATAAGGGGTGGGTTTATCCAAAACAATATTATTTAATAATAATGATGATGATGATGATGATTATTATTATTGTTATTGTTATTGTTATTTATTATTATTATTATTTATAGATTTTTAGATAAACATTGATATCCTTGAAATATATAATTCAAAAATATATACATATTTAAAATTAATGCTAAAAGCAATATCAGCTTTAACTAATTATATAATCATGCAGTCAGAATTATTACTATTGTTGTTGATTATGATGTTGTTGTTATTTTTTTAAATATACATTTATTTTTTAGATAAACCTATACTTATCTAAAGCTAAAGCTAATATTAGATCTATAAAAAAAACATTTTGTTACTTAACATAGAATAAATGTTAACTGAAATAAAATAATATACTGTATATATATATAAATATATATATATATATATATATGAAGAAACACTTATTTAAGAATGTTATTCTTCATCTCCAGTAACATTTCTTATTTTAATTTGATGTACTAAAATAACTGAAACAGAAATAAAAAATACTAAAATGACTAAATATTACTGAAATTAAAGTGAAAATTTAAAATATAAAAATAAAAACAAATTCAAAATATTAATAAAAACTATAATAGTATTCTAGTAATACTAAAATAAGACTGGATAAACCTGAATCTCCTTGAAAATATATAAATATATAAAAAAATAAGTTAAATGCAACTAACAACTGCAACTAGCTATATAAGTCAGAATTATTATTATTATTTATTATATTAATAATAATAATGATCATAATTACAAATAAAAATTGCTATATTTTTTTTTTATATTTATATTTAAACCTGGATATCCTTGAAAAATATAATGCAAAAATATATAAATATATTCATGCTGTTTAATGCATTATTAATAATTTAAGGGCATTATTATTTAATTTTGTATGAGAAACAATTATTGGACGTCATTTGATGTCCAGTGTAAAATCTGGCTCCTGAAGCAAAACCATTTGAGAAGCACTGGTTTAATTAATGTGAAAATGGGAACACAATCCTGCCCTGTTATTTCTGACCTTGTGATATTGAGTCCACATGATGGGAGGACCAGAAGCTGTAAATTTCATGCATACTAATGGAGACGAAAGGTTAAACGAGTGCCAGACTTTCCTTAGCTGCAAAATCCAGCTGCATATCTCCACGAGCGACGTTGTTTTATTTAGCTTCGCTCTCGACATAAATGCAACACAAATTGGCATAATTGAATGAGTTATTAGTAGCCGTACCCAACCGTAGAAATGTAGCATTCATTACATTTCAATAAAACACTATGGGCGGCCATCTGGAGGGAAGTGTGGCATATGGTTTACCGTTCGCTCCTTTGCAAAAGCACATGCTCGGATGCCAGAAGCGCTGTCTGTTGCCAAGGTGATTACTGTACGAGTTGAAGAGGAGGGGCCGCGGCGCGGGACTCTCTCCGGAAACCCTCGTTTCTCACTTTCCTTCAATTTCATTTTAGCCGGAGTGATTGTTCTCCTTGTTACTCACCATGGAAACCTGCCGCGATGACTCTGAAAGCAGCTAGGCATTAGCCGGCGGTCGCACTCAACCCCGCCATGGTTCTTTTGTTAGCCGCGCTCAAATAAATGGACTCTCCCTCGTTTTATTTTCTGCAAATGGGAGTATTAAAGGAATAGTTTGGCCAAAAATGAAAATATACCATTCGCTCACTCTCATGACTTACTTTTTTCTGTTCAGAATGTCCACACTGATTGTTTTCATACAGTGAGAGTAAATGAGGACGGACACGGTCAAACTTTTTTTTTTTTCATTATTACATAAAAAGCAGCATTAAAGTACCTTTTATGTCATTTTGGATCCTCTGGTCATTATAAGTATGAAAAAATAATGTTAACGTTTTCCTAAATTGATTTTTGTGGTCGACGGGAATTTTTTTTTTTTTTTTTTAAATGTTCATTCTTATTATTAATATTAAAATTATTTTTTAATTAGGCAGAGTATGCAGAATATATAAGCTAAAAGTTTGGAATAAATCGATTTTTTGAAATGTTTCTTCTGCTCACCAATGCTGCATTTGTTTGATCTAAACTACAATAAAAACAGTAATATTGCCATTTAGAATAACTGTTTTCTGTGTGAATGTATGTTCAAATGTAATGTATTCCTGTAATCAAAGCTGAATTTTCAGCATCATTACTCCAGTCTTCAGTGTCACATGATCTTCAGAAATCATTCTAATATGCTGATTTGCTGATCAATAAATATTTATTATTATTAATATTATGAATGTTGAAAACAGTTGAGCTGCTTCATATTTTTGTTGAAACCATGATATACTCTATGATTCAAAAGTTTGGGGTAACTAAGATTTAAAAAGAAGAAGAAGAAATTAATACTTTTTTCAGCAAAGATGCATAAAATTGATCAATGGTAACAGGTAAGACAGTTATAATGTTACAAAACGTCTCGGTTACGTATGGTAACCCTCGTTCCCTGAAGGAGGGAACGGAGACGTCACGTCGGATGACCGACGAAATTGGGATCTCGCTTAGAGGGACCAATCTACTTCGAGTGTAAACTAAACGAGCCAATGCACATTGGCATGCGATTATTGCATCCAGCTGCTGCTGATCACAGCGTGAGTATAAGTAGGCAGCAGATGCAACGCATATTCAGGTTTTCGCTGAGGAGCCGAGACGGTGACCCGGCCGCTCAGCGGTGGTACAGGAACTGTGGCGACGGGACATGACGTCTCCGTTCCCTCCTTCAGGGAACGAGGGTTACATACGTAACCGAGACGTTCCCTTTCAGTCGGTCACTCTCGACGTCACGTCGGATGACCGACGAATTGGGATCTCGCATAGAGGGACCAATCTACTTCGAGTGTAAACTAAACGAGCCAATGCACATTGGCATGCAATTATTGCATCCAGCTGCCGCTGATCACAGCGTGAGTATAAGTAGACAGCAGATGCAGCGCATATTCAGGTTTTCGCTGAGGAGCCGAGCCGGTGACCCGGCCGCTCAGCGGTGGTACAGGACCTGTGGCGACGGGACGTGACGTCTCCGTTCCCTCCTTCAGGGAACGAGGGTTACATACGTAACCGAGACGTTCCCTGAGATAAGGGAACGAGCGTTGCATTGAACGCTTATGGGGAAACTCCTGTTTACTCTGATACTGAAGCCTGATTTGTTCA
>NW_015662919.1:960499-966798 GCF_001515625.1 Sinocyclocheilus rhinocerous
TATATATATATATATATATATATTACATTTAGGGGTGGGTTTATCCAAAACAATATTATTTAATAATAATGATGATGATGATGATGATTATTATTATTGTTATTGTTATTGTTATTTATTATTATTATTATTTATAGATTTTTAGATAAACATTGATATCCTTGAAATATATAATTCAAAAATATATACATATTTAAAATTAATGCTAAAAGCAATATCAGCTTTAACTAATTATATAATCATGCAGTCAGAATTATTACTATTGTTGTTGATTATGATGTTGTTGTTATTTTTTTAAATATACATTTATTTTTTAGATAAACCTATACTTATCTAAAGCTAAAGCTAATATTAGATCTATAAAAAAAACATTTTGTTACTTAACATAGAATAAATGTTAACTGAAATAAAATAATATACTGTATATATATATAAATATATATATATATATATATGAAGAAACACTTATTTAAGAATGTTATTCTTCATCTCCAGTAACATTTCTTATTTTAATTTGATGTACTAAAATAACTGAAACAGAAATAAAAAATACTAAAATGACTAAATATTACTGAAATTAAAGTGAAAATTTAAAATATAAAAATAAAAACAAATTCAAAATATTAATAAAAACTATAATAGTATTCTAGTAATACTAAAATAAGACTGGATAAACCTGAATCTCCTTGAAAATATATAAATATATAAAAAAATAAGTTAAATGCAACTAACAACTGCAACTAGCTATATAAGTCAGAATTATTATTATTATTTATTATATTAATAATAATAATGATCATAATTACAAATAAAAATTGCTATATTTTTTTTTTATATTTATATTTAAACCTGGATATCCTTGAAAAATATAATGCAAAAATATATAAATATATTCATGCTGTTTAATGCATTATTAATAATTTAAGGGCATTATTATTTAATTTTGTATGAGAAACAATTATTGGACGTCATTTGATGTCCAGTGTAAAATCTGGCTCCTGAAGCAAAACCATTTGAGAAGCACTGGTTTAATTAATGTGAAAATGGGAACACAATCCTGCCCTGTTATTTCTGACCTTGTGATATTGAGTCCACATGATGGGAGGACCAGAAGCTGTAAATTTCATGCATACTAATGGAGACGAAAGGTTAAACGAGTGCCAGACTTTCCTTAGCCGCAAAATCCAGCTGCATATCTCCACGAGCGACGTTGTTTTATTTAGCTTCGCTCTCGACATAAATGCAACACAAATTGGCATAATTGAATGAGTTATTAGTAGCCGTACCCAACCGTAGAAATGTAGCATTCATTACATTTCAATAAAACACTATGGGCGGCCATCTGGAGGGAAGTGTGGCATATGGTTTACCGTTCGCTCCTTTGCAAAAGCACATGCTCGGATGCCAGAAGCGCTGTCTGTTGCCAAGGTGATTACTGTACGAGTTGAAGAGGAGGGGCCGCGGCGCGGGACTCTCTCCGGAAACCCTCGTTTCTCACTTTCCTTCAATTTCATTTTAGCCGGAGTGATTGTTCTCCTTGTTACTCACCATGGAAACCTGCCGCGATGACTCTGAAAGCAGCTAGGCATTAGCCGGCGGTCGCACTCAACCCCGCCACGGTTCTTTTGTTAGCCGCGCTCAAATAAATGGACTCTCCCTCGTTTTATTTTTCTGCAAATGGGAGTATTAAAGGAATAGTTTGGCCAAAAATGAAAATATACCATTCGCTCACTCTCATGACTTACTTTTTTCTGTTCAGAATGTCCACACTGATTGTTTTCATACAGTGAGAGTAAATGAGGACGGACACGGTCAAACTTTTTTTTTTTTCATTATTACATAAAAAGCAGCATTAAAGTACCTTTTATGTCATTTTGGATCCTCTGGTCATTATAAGTATGAAAAAATAATGTTAACGTTTTCCTAAATTGATTTTTGTGGTCGACGGGAATTTTTTTTTTTTTTTTTTAAATGTTCATTCTTATTATTAATATTAAAATTATTTTTTAATTAGGCAGAGTATGCAGAATATATAAGCTAAAAGTTTGGAATAAATCGATTTTTTGAAATGTTTCTTCTGCTCACCAATGCTGCATTTGTTTGATCTAAACTACAATAAAAACAGTAATATTGAAAGCAGCTAGGCATTAGCCGGCGGTCGCACTCAACCCCGCCATGGTTCTTTTGTTAGCCGCGCTCAAATAAATGGACTCTCCCTCGTTTTATTTTCTGCAAATGGGAGTATTAAAGGAATAGTTTGGCCAAAAATGAAAATATACCATTCGCTCACTCTCATGACTTACTTTTTTCTGTTCAGAATGTCCACACTGATTGTTTTCATACAGTGAGAGTAAATGAGGACGGACACGGTCAAACTTTTTTTTTTTTCATTATTACATAAAAAGCAGCATTAAAGTACCTTTTATGTCATTTTGGATCCTCTGGTCATTATAAGTATGAAAAAATAATGTTAACGTTTTCCTAAATTGATTTTTGTGGTCGACGGGAAATTGTTTTTTTTTTTTTTAAATGTTCATTCTTATTATTAATATTAAAATTATTTTTTAATTAGGCAGAGTATGCAGAATATATAAGCTAAAAGTTTGGAATAAATCGATTTTTTGAAATGTTTCTTCTGCTCACCAATGCTGCATTTGTTTGATCTAAACTACAATAAAAACAGTAATATTGCCATTTAGAATAACTGTTTTCTGTGTGAATGTATGTTCAAATGTAATGTATTCCTGTAATCAAAGCTGAATTTTCAGCATCATTACTCCAGTCTTCAGTGTCACATGATCTTCAGAAATCATTCTAATATGCTGATTTGCTGATCAATAAATATTTATTATTATTAATATTATGAATGTTGAAAACAGTTGAGCTGCTTCATATTTTTGTTGAAACCATGATATACTCTATGATTCAAAAGTTTGGGGTAACTAAGATTTAAAAAGAAGAAGAAGAAATTAATACTTTTTTCAGCAAAGATGCATAAAATTGATCAATGGTAACAGGTAAGACAGTTATAATGTTACAAAACGTCTCGGTTACGTATGGTAACCCTCGTTCCCTGAAGGAGGGAACGGAGACGTCACGTCGGATGACCGACGAAATTGGGATCTCGCTTAGAGGGACCAATCTACTTCGAGGGTAAACTAAACGAGCCAATGCACATTGGCATGCGATTATTGCATCCAGCTGCTGCTGATCACAGCGGTGACCGACTGAAAGGGAACCTTCTATTTCAAATAAATGCTGTTCTTTAGAAGTTTCTATTTATCAAATAATCCTGAAAAATAAAATGTATCACAGTTTCCACAAAAATATGAAGCAGCACAACTGTTTTCAACATTGATAAAAATCAGAAATGTTTATTGAGCAGCAAATCTGTATATTAGAATGATTTCTGAAGATCATGTGACACTGAAGACTGGAGTAATGATGCTGAAAATACAGCTGCGCATCACAGAAATAAATTACATTTTAATATTCACATAGAAAACAGTTATTTTAAATTCAAATTATGTTTAATACTGTTTACAGTTTTTACTGGGGTTTTGATCAAATAAATGCAGTTTTGAACACCAGCACCACTGTCACACGCTTATCTCTCACTCAAGGCCATTAAAAAGCAACAGCTGTGGCATTTGAGGGGTAAAATCAGTTTATCTGTATCATTTTCCCCGTCACCCCCTCCATCAGGCGATTCCTCTCTGTTTGTGTGCATGTAGACGTTGAGGTAATTGACCAGTTTTCCCTATGCGTGGATTCACTAGCTCTTTTTCCTGCAGGAGGATCCTGTCAATCAGATTACTGCATCTGTTAGATATCAGAAAACGCAGAGAGATGATTGTTGGTCTTTTTTTGTGGTGCCTTCAATCATTTTCTTTCCTTTAAAACATCAATTATAGCCAAATGTCATCTGGTCATAATCACCAAGGGTCTGCTTTACTAAGCATTAGACAAAGTATCACTTAAAAAAAAAAAATCAGTTTTTACTAAGTTCTATTATACCTAGCAGTGATGTGTGCTGTGAATGTTTAGCAACATTCATTATTGGAATCCAACATTTTATCATCGTTCTAACATGTCACATATTCTGTTGTAATCCAACATTTTAGAAACATTCTAACACATCAAAATTGATTGGAATCCAGAATTTTAGCAACATTCTAACACATCAAATTCTATTGGAATCCAACATTTTAGCAACATTCTAACACATCAAATTATATTAGAATCCAACATTTTAACAACATTCTAGCATGTCAAATTCTATTGGAATCAGAGCATGTGAGCGGAGCGGGGAGCGGAGTGGTAATATTTCCTTAAGAGCGCAGAGCGCCTTTCTGAAGATTCCGCTCCGCTCGCTCAATACGCTCAGCGCCGCTCGCACGTCAAAATTTATTGGAATCCAACATTTTAGCAACATTCTAACACATCAAATTCTATTGGAATCCAGCATTTTAGCAACATTCTACCATGTCAAATTCTATTGGAATCCAACATTTTAGAAACATTCTAACACGTCAAAATTAATTGGAATCCAACATTTTAGCAACATTCTAGCACATCAAATTCTATTGGAATCCAGCATTTTACCAACATTCTAGCATGTCAAATTCTATTGGAATCCAGCATTTTATCAACATTCTACCATGTCAAATTCTATTGTAATCCAACATTTTAGAAACATTCTAACACATCAAATTCTATTGGAATCCAGCATTTTATCAACATTCTACCATGTCAAATTCTATTGGAATCCAACATTTTAGAAACATTCTAACACCCTGAATTCTATTGGAATCCAACATTTTAGAAACATTCTAACACGTCAAAATTAATTGGAATCCAACATTTTAGCAACATTCTAGCACATCAAATTCTATTGGAATCCAGCATTTTACCAACATTCTAGCATGTCAAATTCTATTGGAATCCAGCATTTTATCAACATTCTACCATGTCAAATTCTATTGTAATCCAACATTTTAGAAACATTCTAACACGTTAAAATTGATTGGAATCCAACATTTTTGCAACATTCTAACAACCTGAATTCTATTGGAATCCAACATTTTAGAAACATTCTAACACGTTAAAATTGATTGGAATCCAACATTTTTGCAACATTCTAACAACCTGAATTCTATTGGAATCCAACATTTTAGAAACATTCTAACACGTTAAAATTTATTGGAATCCAACATTTTTGCAACATTCTAGCACGTCAAATTTTATTGGAATCCAGTGTGAGTCATGCAGAGATCCTTAAGCTTAATACTCATTTGTTTTACCCTCTCAGCTCTTCATGATGCATGAACCAAACACAAACATGTAAATAAATCTCTGTAGGTTTGTGTGGCAGCTGAATGAAACCACCAGGAGGAGCAAAGCAGGCTTTCTGGGGAGGGTACGGCATTGTCCGTTATCGCTTTAGGAAGCTGTCTGTCTCTAGAGACCCAGGTGTGAAGATCGTAATTATCATCCTCTCTGTGCGCTCTCACAGTTTCATGGACTGTATGAAACAGCAGGGAGCTTTAGTGTCTCTATATAGTAACATATATGAAGTTGAAGCCAAAAGAGTCCAACCCAGTCTATTGTGGTTCCTCCTCCAATGTAAGTCTGAGATGTTATTAATCTGCCAGCGAACACCACTAATGACATGGCATTAAATTTGATACCTTCTAGCATTGAAAGAGCTCTCAAATGTGCTGAAACATGATATTTTACAACTATTAACTATCATGTTTTGTGCTGTGATTGAATAGTAGCTCATGAAATAGTTTTTTTATAATCTACTGTTCAAACATTTGAGGTCTGTAAGATTTTTTTTTATGTTTTTGAAAGAAGTATCTTCTACGGAAGTCCTAAGAGGCCATGGATTATTAATATTTTTCTTTCTTGTTTTCTCGTGATCACAACTTAATATTTTCTCGTGATCACGACATAACAAAAGTTGTTTTCTCATTATCACGACTTAATATTTTCTCGTGATCTCGACATAACGAAAGTAGTTTTCTCGTTATCACGACTTAATTTTCTCGTGATCACGACATAACAAAAGTTGTTTTCTTGGGACTCACGACATAACAAAAGTTGTTTTCTTGGGACTCACGACATAACAAAAGTTGTTTTCTTGGGACTCACGACATAACAAAAGTTGTTTTCTTGGGACTCACGACATAACAAAAGTTGTTTTCTTGGGACTCACGACATAACAAAAGTTGTTTTCTTGGGACTCACGACATAACAAAAGTTGTTTTCTCGTGATCACGACTTAATATTTTCTC
>NW_015662919.1:967841-979874 GCF_001515625.1 Sinocyclocheilus rhinocerous
CTTAATTTTCTCGTGATCTCGACATAACGAAAGTTGTTTTCTTGGGACTCACGACATAACAAAAGTTGTTTTCTCGTGATCACGACTTAATATTTTCTCGTGATCATGACATAATGAAAGTAGTTTTCTCGTTATCACGACTTAATTTTCTCGTGAGCACGACATAACGAAAGTTGTTTTCTCGTGATCACGACATAACGAAAGTTGTTTTCTCGTGATCACGACATAACGAAAGTTGTTTTCTCGTTATCACGACTTAATTTTCTCGTGATCTTGACATAATGAAAGTTGTTTTCTCTTTATCACGACTTAATTTTCTCGTGATCACGACATAACGAAAGTTGTTTTCTCGTTATCACGACTTAATTTTCTCGTGATCTCGGCATAACGAAAGTTGTTTTCTCTTTATCACGACTTAATTTTCTCGTGATCACGACTTAACAAAAGTTTTCTCATTATCACGACTTAATTTTCTCATGATCACGACATGACATAAAAGTTTTCTCTTGATCACAACTTAATTTTCTCGTGATCTCGACATAACGAAAGTTGTTTCTTTTTTACAATAATTATTTGATCTACTGTTGCTATAGTAACGAACGCAGCTTTGACACACATCTGATCGACAGATAAACCATGTGCTCTTACTGTATGTCGTGGATATTTCCGCTAATTTTGCTTCGCTTAGTAATAACGTCTACAATACATAAATAAAGGCTGATCAATCACTGTTGATATTTCCAGAGACAGTACGCTAAACATTTTGTTTGTGTAATTAACATGTTTAAATGGTCAAAGCAACACCGCAAACACAGGCAGAACACCTTCAGAAGGATGCAGAGAACTATTCTAAAATCTTTTAGAGCTGCTAAAAGATTACAACACTGTAGAATATCACTGAATTAAATAAGCCTATACACTTTACATATAGATCACATTTCTTATCAATATACGTTTAATGATTAACAATAAAGATTAAAAATAAGGAAAAGAGGCACATTACAAATGCGTCGTTGAAGCGCGTCCTACTGTAGATAAACACAACATCCCTGCTTAACTAACAATCATGTACCTCAAAGATGCACAAATAAAGATATAGGTGCAAACAGAATACAGTGACGTCAACCTTTGTTTTAATAAGCAGTTAGTTTATGACACGGAACGGTAATGCAGTAGTGAAACTGTGATGAGTCATGCATCTAGCAAGAACTGAACGACAAACAAAATAATCATATTGATTCAAGCATTTAACATTTATGAATTAATTAAATGTCAGTAATGAACAATACTGCACAAATTATAGCGATCACGAGGTATTTTTTGTATCAAAATAAATATCTTTACTGTCACCTTTGATTAATTTAATGCATCCTTGCAAAATAAAAGTATTAATTTTATAATATATAAATTATATTATAAATTATATTAAAATTATATATATATATAATACTTTAGTTATAGTTATAAAGTGTAGTTTTATGTTCTTTTAGAATTTATTTTAATGCAGCTAAAAGGCGCTGCAAAGATTCAAGCAAAGTAATTTCTGATTTCATGAATATAAATCCTTTTCATTGATGCAAGTTCAGTCTCATTTTTTTTTCATAAAAATGAAAAGTGAAAGACTCCATTAGTTTGATATATCAGATTTGACAGTAGTTCAGATTGCTTAAGGTATCAGTTCCTCTAAACCAGAGATTGTCTATAAAGTATCAGTGCACTTAAAGTGTCTGAAGATTATTACATATAATTGCAAAACATCAAAGCAAGTGTTATTTGTTGTATTTCTCTCTGTAGCTGTGGAAGTCCAGTGCTAGAACACATTTGGGAGGCTGATTTGGAGGCTTGTCATCTGCTCCTGAAAGGCCTCGATCAGCGCACATCCAGCATCTCCGAAACTGAGGATCTGCCCTCCGTCCCTGGATCGGCTTCAGATGTCCTGATGTTCAGTAAAGAGGAAGCGGACTGCGCCATGTTGACCGCTCTAGGGGGCCGCTGGTGTCCCAAGGCCGACCTCCAACACTCAGAGTTCACTAAGGTAAAGCCAACACATGAAATATCACCAAAATTAACCCCAAATTTACTTTAATACATGTTCATGGTCTAAAAATGTTCGTCTTTCATTTTTAATTTTTCGACTGAATGCATCTATAGGCCACTTGGCAAGTATTGGATAGAATTAACCCTGTAAAGCCTGAAATGAAATAACCTGTTTGAAAATGGAAGTTTATTTCACCTTTAGACAAAATCTAAAAAGATCTGTTGTTTGTTGAGTATCATAATTAATACATCAGGCCTCTATGGCTCATATAGTATTATAATGTGAGAATATGAAGGACAAAAAACAAAATTTCAAAGGTCCAAACTGAGCAAAAATATGCAATTTGGACAAAAAGTGATGAAATTCTGATGCTTGTAATGTGAATCACTGAGATCTTTACATAAAGATAACTTACATAAAATTATATAAATATCAGTCGTCACTCTATATCTCCAATTAGTAAGATGATATTTAAATGCTTAGTGCATAATCAAAACATAATGCAATCCAATACTGATTGAGAGATGAAGAAATAAATGTTGCTCAAAAGATGTGAGATGTTCTGGAGGCTTGTGAAGATCATTCCACCGCTGAGGAACAGTGAGAGTAAAGCTTCTGGAAACAAACGCTCCTCAAAAGCCTGATGATCAATGGTACTTGATAAAAAACTTGATACTTTTTGTTAGTGTAATAATATGCATATTTTATATACTTTTGACAATTTACATATATGTGTGTGTGTGTCATCTTTGACCGATTTGAACCTGATGAGTACAGCACTGATGAGTCTCACACTGGAATACATCTTGTGCTTTATGAAAGACTCACGAAATGAGAAACTAAAAATAAAAACCCTGTTCCTTCGGCTCCCTCCATTTCCATAAAAACCATCTATTTGCTGAATGACTCTAATTTCCACTCTGTTCTTCTTCCTTCGCTGCCCTTCTTGTTCATAACTTTCTCGAAGTCGTTCTAATATCTTCCAGCTCAGCAGGGCTCTGTTGTCTCTGTGTCTTCTCTCTGTTTGTGTCTTTTGTCTGTTGAAGATCAGCCACTCTTCCTAACACTCCTGCAGGACTCTGAAGGTGAGGTGATGCTGTTTTCCTCATCTCTCTCATCTCCCACTCGCTGCTCTTCATCTCTCCGGTTTGATCCTCATTAAATCCGTTCTCGCATAGCCTACACAGCACGTTATTTATGCTATATATGTGTCATATTTGTCTAGCAAACCTAAACAATGTGAATATAATAAAAGCAGTTTATTATTATTATTATTAAATAATTTATAATTATATATGTAAGTGCAAGTGTGTTTGAATAGCATAAATAATTATAGTATAGTATAGTATATAGTAAATTATAGTTAGTAGTACTTATAATAATAATAATAGATATCTATAATTATTTTGTTATATTATATAATATTAATAATAATTATTATTAGTAGTATTAGTAGTATTTATGCTATTTGACACATTTGCACATGTATGTATTATAGTAAATGATATTAAATACTAAACACTAATATAATTAAATAATAATAGTATCTATTAACTATACTATTACTAACTACTATTCTAATATCTAGAAAATAGATATTTTTAACAATATTTACTTTAATTTACTAATATACAGTATATATATATATATATATATATAATGATAATAATAGATATGTATAATGATAAAATGTGTATCATATTATTAATAATAATAATAATAATATGTATGCTATTTGGACACACTTGCACATACAGTGGTGTGAAAAAGTGTTGGCCCCCTTCCTGATTTCTTATTTTTTTGCATGTTTGTCACACTTTAATGTTTCAGATCATCAAACAAGTTTAAATATTAGTAAAAGATAACACAAGTGAACACAACATGCAGTTTTTAAATGAAGGTTTTTATTATTAAGGGAAAACAAAATCCAAAACTACATGACCCTGTGTGAAGAAGTGTTTGCCCCCCTCTTAAAACTGCGGTTTATCACACCTGAGTTCAATTTCTACGATACTTTGTTGCCTGTAGCCGTCTGTTTCTTATGAATATATTGCTTTAGCAATAAACCATTGACTTTTTGACAAGCTAAATATGATTTTAAGCCAGGTCAGAATCTAATAAAAGAGGCAGTGGTCTCGGCCCAACCATGGGCACTTTAATATTGCTCCTGCCGACAGGAGATGATTAATATTATGTTATTTAAATCCCAATCCATGAGACATGAAGCTGTAATCAGTTTTTCCTGAGGTCGGCTCCCATCAGCTGGAGTTAAACTAATAGATCTGCCACTGTGTGCTAATCATTGTCTGCTTTAGCACACAACTCCTGAATGCAATCATTACCCACACAGATGGGCCGAACCCGTTCAGTTATTGTGCTTCTTGTCAGCCGTAATGACGAGTTATTGCACACTTCCCGTAATGTCAGTGCGCTGAGTGCTTTTTAATAATAGATGAGGTTTATTGTTTTGTTTTAATCTTCAGCTAAAGTGACTCATTGGTCCTCCTGTGTCTTGCAGAAATTAGAGGAGTTTCTCTTCTGTTTGGAGGACGCGTCTCCTGAGGTGAGTGACGGCTGCTGTGTTTACAGGAATCTGATGTTAAAAATGTGTCTTTAAAGTTCAGATGAAAAAAAAAAGAAGCTCTCTCATCATTTACATTTCGATCCTATCACACAATGTCATCATTTGACTTAAGAATATACTTGAAGTGTGGGCTTTGTTTATTGTACATCTTGTCATTCTTTGACTGTGACAACGCCTTTTTTATTCACTTTTGTGAGAAAGAAAATCATGTGCTCGGAATAACATTAGAGAAAGTAAATGACAGGAATGGAGTTTATTGTCTTTATCTCTGATCTTACAACAGTCATTTTAACCCCGTCATAAAATGGACTGCATTATGACAGAATTAAAGCAGTTCTATTTTAATATCATTTATATGATATTATAGTTTTTGTTAATATTTTGAAATATTAATATTAATAATATTAATATTTTCTGTTTAATTTTAGTTAAAGTTTTTGAAATTTTGTTGTGTGTTTTTGTCTTTTTTTATATCACTATTTATTTGTATTTCAGTGTTTTTTTATTTTTTTTATTTCCAGTTCATAATTTTAGTGCTTTAACTTATTTTAGTCATTTACCAAGGCATCATTTCTAATGTTTTTTTTAATATAATTTTGTAATGTGCTTTTAACATTTTTATTAGTATTAGTATTTTTTTATATTACTATTTTTGCTTAATTTGTATTCATTCTTTTTTATTTTACTATTTAGGTTTCATTTATTTTTATTTCGGCTTTAGTTTTTATTTATTTCCAGTTCGTAATTTTAGTGCTTCAGCTTATTTCAGTTAGATGCCAAGGCATCATTTCTAATTTTGTTTAGTTTAATTTTTTATAATTTTGCTATGTGCTTTTAACATTTTTTTTTATATTACTATGTATATTTCATTTATTTTTATTCATTTTTTAAATTTTACTATTTAGGTTTAATTTTTTATGTAATTTTAATTTATTAATTTATTTAATTTTAATAACTATGTAATTTTAATTTATTTTTACTTAAGTTTTAGTTTTAGTTCTGTTTTAATGTTTTCAGTTTATGTTTCTTATCTGATAATTTTATTTTACTTCAGCTTTATTTCAATTAACAAAAATGTTTTTAGTATCTGTATAGTTTGTATTAAATTTGTATTTATTAGTTTTAGTTTATCTTAGTTTTATTAGTTATTAATTATTAAGTATTAGTTTTAGTACTTAAAGTTAAACTAAACAAAAATGAGGAATGTTCCCTTGGCAACTAGCTGAAATAAAAAATATATATATATATTATATTATGTCAGTTAACATTTATTTTATTTCAAGTAATGATGTAAATAATGGTTTTATGTTGTTTTAGTTTAGGTTTAGCTATCTATAATGACCTTGAGTTAGGTCAGTCTCACAATCAGCGTTAGAAAGCAACATGCTGGTTGATGGCTTTTGCATAATAGCTACAGCATTGCATTGTGGGAAATGGACAAATCAAGCCTGTAGTGGGGTTTGCATGAGCAGGGATTTTAATTAAAGCCACCCTGACCTCTCCGTCAATACTTGAACTTCAGCACCTGACTGTGTGAACAATGTTCAATCGATAACCAGTCCATCAATCCATCCATTCAGTGCAGCGTTTGTGTCAGCAGTGCCTCCTCAAAGCCAGACCAGAGTTACAGCAGACATAAACATTTAAAAATTAGTCTTTCTGAACCAGGAACCAGAATAACAGACCAAAACTATCGATGAGTGCTTAGAGATGTCACTGACACAAGTAGCAAATCAAGTCCAAATACCAATAGGAATTTCAATAGGAAATCTCTCTCACAGGAAAGAACTTTGTTTGTCAATCCATTGCTATCAGTCTGATGTAGTTTGACTGGTTCTTTAATGAACTTTAATAGATAAGGTAGAGGTCAGTATTGTGTCTGGACCAAGAAAAAGCCTTTGTTACAGCAGTAGAGAATGAATAATATAGTCTCTTCACACATTTTAGGTCTTTTTAGTGGTTTATGTTTTATAGCAAAATCTTAAAGTATCAGATATTATTGGAAATGATCATCAGTTCTTATTTTAAATGCTCTTTATAGACAGCAATTTGACTCACAATTGATTCCAGTGGAGTTTGATGGATTGGTCCACATTTTTGTATTAATTACATCTATTATAAGATATATATATATATCTCTTATAATATATGAAGTAAAGCTGAAATATATATATATATATATATATATATATATATATATATATATATATATATATATATATATATATATATATATTTCAGCTTTATTTCATCTATTATAAGATATATATATATATCTCTTATAATATATGAAGTAAAGCTGAAATATATATATATATATATATATATATATTCATATATTCATTCATATATATATATTCAGTTTTCATTTGAATTTTTAGTCTTTTTTTGTTCTGTGCTTTTGACATTTTCATTTGTTTTTAATGTATTTTATTTAGGTTTAATTTATTTTTATTTCAGTTTTAGTAATTTTAGTGCTACAACTCAAGCTTATTTCAGTTAGTTGCCAAGGCAACATTTCTAATTTTGTTTAGTTTTTGTTTTACATCAAATATTTGTATTTTATTTTATTTCAGCTTTATTTCAATTAACAGAATTTTTAAATTTAAAAATTCTTTAGAATTTAGTTAATGATAACCCAGATGGTGCCATAAGATGTTGTCTAGGTAGGGAGAGTTTTATATTCTCCATTTCTTAAGCTTTTATAGTCATAATTATTGATATACTATTATAGTTTTTAGTAATATTTTGAATGAGCTTTTTTATATTTTCAGTTTTCATTTTAATTTTAAATATTACTATTTTGGTTTATTTTTATTTCGGTTTTAGTTTTATTTACATTTGCACGTTTTTCATTGTATATTTATATTTTATTTGATTTTAACTTAATTTCATTTAACAAAAAATGATTTTTAATAGTTTTAGTTTTAGTTAATGATAATAACCCGGATGGTGCCATAAGTGGTGCTTTTGGATGGTGCTTTTGATATTTCTATTAGTGTTTTTATATATTACGAAACTATTTATCTTTAATTTACATTTATTCTTTTTTATTTTACTATTTAAGCTGAATTAATTAATTTTTTTTATTTTACTTTTTTTTTTTTTTTTTTCAATTTTAGTTTTAGTTCAGTTTTTATCAGTTTATGTTTTTCATCTACTTATATATATTATATTTTATTTCAGCTTTATTTCAATTAACAAAAATGTTTTTAATAGGTTTAGTTGTGATTGTTGTCTAGAGCTCAGTAGGTTTTAGGACTTTAGGTTTTATATTCTCCATTTCTTAAGCTTTTATAGTCATAATTATTTCAGTTTTTATTTTAGTTTAATGTTTAGTAATTTTGTCATTTTTATTATTATTATTATTATTTTAAATATGACTATTTTGGTTTCATTTATTTTTATTTCAGTTTTAGTTTTATTTACATTTGCACGTTTTTCATCGTATATTTATATTTTATTTGATTTTAACTTCATTTCATTTAACAAAAAATGTTTTTTAATAGTTTTAGTTCTAGTTAATGATAATAACCCGGATGGTGCCGTAAGATGTTGTCTAAGGCAGGGAGCTCAAACCTCACATTAAATAGCCTGCAAATGTCTTCTTAAGTGGGAACAGTGCATTTGATACGATCAGATTTATACTAATCTTCCCTTTGTGAAGGACATTTGTAGTAATATGCCTCTCATGATTATCACAAAGGTACAATTTTTGCAGTCTATATGCAGACTGCGTCCTTTTAAACGCAAGAAAGCGGTCGCGGTGACCTTTAAGAACATACGCCCCGTGTGATTATCATTACGCCTCAATAACTGTATCGCTCAGGCCGTTTGGTGCGGCTGTTTTTCCCGAATGCGTCCCTGGAGACTCCAGCCTCATTCAGAAGTGTTTTAATTCACCCGCAGTGTGATGTTAGCATCTATAAAAGGTGTTTCATTAGCTGGTGTGGGGGGTCTAAGAATAGACCGCAGACCTCATTAAAGCGACACGAGGCCGTTCCTGAGAGAAACGAGCGGACCGGAGTCAGTCGACCACCTCAAGATGCTCTCTGACTCAGAAAAACAGTGAATCACGCTTTGATGGAATTGGGACGGAGCCGACGGACCTGTCCCACTTACCTGGCTGGCGCTAAACTGTTGGGTGAAGTCATTAGCGCGCCGCGGAGGAACACGCTGTCGGTTCAGGACTCAGATGAGAGGAAGAGGAGCCGACAGCCACGCTCACGTCTGACCTCACAGTCGCTGGCGGATTAACGTCATCATTTATACTTCTCTGCTTTAATATTTGCAAACTGAGATTATGGATTGTTTCACTGTTTTCATGAATGACCCAGTTAACACACGCTAGTATATTTAGCTTTAATTTTAGTACTTCAATAGAAACTTGTTGCAAAGTTTTTCAAGTATTTAAGTTTTTAATCTAATATCTATATTTTATTTCATTTTAGCTTTCAGCTAACAATGGCATTTAAATTTAAATGATTTTAATAGTTTTAGTTAAGGATACAAATCAGTTCTGAAAATCCCATTAGTCAATGGAATTTTGTTTCCAAATTTGCTTTCAGAAATCCAGTTTGCTGTGTTCCAACTTGATTTTAAACTAACCTGGCTCTTTCTACACCCTTAAAACACTTCTTATATTTCTATCATTTTAATCTCCATCAGAGCTTTTTCTAGCATATGAAAAGCAGAAAGAACAGATTCACACATATTTAAAATCATGAATGCTGTGAAAACATGTTGTTTTAACTTCCGACTGTTTTCCATCCATGTATTTTAGTAACATGTTGCATATTGCTGTAAAAATGACACACATTTCGGTGCCGGATGTGTGCAAATAACCATTTTACCAGCATATTAGCGCCATACTTGAGCAGCTAGAGATGTGTGTGAGCAGCAGTGGGTGTTTTGCGGGTTTAATGGGTGTGTTTTTGTGTCTCAGGATCTGTGTGAAGAGACGACAGAGCTGACGGAGCGCTGTGAACTCATCAGTGAGCGACTGCATTACCTGGAAGACCAGCTTCAGACCGCCATAGACCACCACGACAAGGACCTCACTCATATCCTTACAGAGCTTTGTGTGTGTGCATGTACTGTTCATTAGTTGTTCTTTTAAGTTGAATCACTATTAATGTGTTCATATTTTGTGGTAGGAGATTGTTCAAATCACTAACACTGAGTATTACAACGTAACAATTTTGACCTGGCGGACAATAAAACATTAAAGAATCCCATAATTCCAAAATCAAACACTGAGTGACTATTTTAAGTTGCCACATAGTAACCATACACAATGCCATAGCAACCACCAAGAACACTCTAGCAACCACCTGTAACGCCCTAGATCCACCAAGAACAATCTAGCAATGTCCTAGCAACCACCCAGAACACCCAATATGTCAACGCCTTAGTAACCACCTAGAAAGCCTTAGCAACTACCCGGAATGCCCAAGCAATGCCCTAGCAACGACCTAGAACAATCCTTGCAGCGCCATAGGAACCACCCAGAACACCCTAGCAGCAACACAAAACACCCTACCAATGCCCTAGAAACCACCCAGAACACCCTGCAACAACGTAATACACCCTAACAGTGCCCTAGCAACAACCTAGAACACTCTAGCAATGTCCTAGCAATCATCTAGAATGCCTTAGCAACCACCCAGAACACCCTAGCAACCACTCCGAACGCCCTAGCAACCACCCTGAATGCCCTAGCAATTCCAGAGCAAACACCCTAGTAATGCAACACCCTAAAAACCACCCAGAGCGCCTTAGCAACCACCCAGAGCATCCTAGCAACCACCCTGAATGCTCTAGCAATGTCAGAGCAACCACCCAAATCACCCTAGTAACGTAACGCCCTCAAAACCACCTAGAGTGCCTTAGCAATCACCCACAACATGCTTGCAATGCCCTAGCAACCACCCAGAAGACCCTACCAACCTCTCAGAACACCCTAGCAATGCAACACCCTAGAAACCACCCAGAGCACCTTAGCAACCACCCAGAACATCCTAGCAATGCCCTAGCAAACATCGATATCACCCTAACAATGCAAGACCCTAGAAACCACCCAGAGTGCCTTAGCAACCACCCAGAACATCCTAGCAATGCCCTAGCAAACATCCATATCACCCTAATAATGCAACACCCTAGAAACCACCCAGAGCACCTTAGCAACCACCCAGAACATCCTAGCAATGCCCTAGCAAACATCCATATCACCCTAACAATGCAACACCCTAGAAACCACCCAGAGCGCCTTAGTAACCACCCAGAACATCCTAGCAATGCCCTAGCAACCATCCAGATGACCCTAGTAACGCAACACCTTAGAAACCACCCAGAATATCCTCGCAATGCCCTAACAACCACCCAGAACGCCCTAGAAACCACACAGAACAACCTAGCATCACAGCAGTGACTCTTGCATGGCCAGATGCCACACTTATCTTCAGAATATCTAGTTTTAGTCAGTTATTCTGAACTTAATATGGGTTTGTCTCTAATGGAAGTCCTTAGGGTTTCTTCAGGTCGCTCTGATTGGTTGTTAGACTGGAATGAAATGATCTGTGCGCTCCGTTCTCGTGTTCTCGGTCGGGCCTTATAAAAATCCATGAGTGGAGAGGAAATGACTCATCAGCTCTTCATCATTCTGCTGTCACATACAGCCACAGGAACACGTCTCAAGCTCATTAGAGCCACTAATGTAATGTGCCCATCGCTTTAACCCTCCAAAAGAGCTCCTTCATGGAAAACCATCTCATTTGACAGCACACGATGCTCTCTTCCGGACAGGACTTAAGGATAAGACTGAACGGATCACTGGCCATTTCTTTTTTCTTTTTGAGTGATATTTAATATGAGGAATGGGATTTTAGTTATTAGAGAAATTCAGAGCTCAGCAAAGGTTGAAAGGAGACTACAGACAGAGAAAAGGGAAATGTAGACAGACTAGCCGGCCCGTCACTCTGAAGTGAGATTAAAGCAGTGAGATGAAGGGAAAGGTTATGACATAGTACACTGTCATCGCTCTGACATCTTCATATTTCTGGCCACCATGTGTGCCGAGCGGATCCGTGCTTTTGCATTGACTGAGAGGAAACGGTATAGATGAGATTGATTCGAACGTCCGATCTTGTTCTGCTTCATTCCATCCAACTTTGTTTGACTTTGTTCCTTTATAGCGGTAGTTCTCACGTGGTTTTGCTTCAGGATCAAGGTTTTACATTAGACATCGAGGAGCACTAATTTTGATTATTTCATGCTGTTTACAAAAATTGTGAACCAATGCTTTGTGTGATTTGTTCCCGTATTTGAATGTTTTGTTTATTTTATATATATATATATATATTTTTTTTTATTTATTAAATTATTATTTAAATGTGATTATTTGTAAAATGTA
>NW_015662919.1:980128-980442 GCF_001515625.1 Sinocyclocheilus rhinocerous
ATTTGTAAAATGTATAATTTCTAATTATTTATTATAAGTAAAACATTATGATAATGTATTAATTAATTATAAAAAATATATATTAGGAATATCTCACATTATCTTTTTATTACTATATATGTATATATACTGTATATATATGCATACATACACATATTATTTTATATTAAAATTATTGTAAATTAATAAATTCTTATTATATTAAATATTATACGTACATTATTTTATATAGAAATATTTAAAATTATTACATTATTATTGAATTAAATTATTTAAATTCAATCAATTGTAGAAATTTATAATTAATAAATTAT
>NW_015662919.1:981288-984267 GCF_001515625.1 Sinocyclocheilus rhinocerous
CACACACACACACACACATATATATATATATATATATATATATATATATGTATACTTTTTTGGCATCCCAGGTAAACCTTTAATGGCAAATTTGTGGCCCATTAATTAAAAACCACTGCTTTATGTGAATGAAGTGCTGCATTAACCAACCGCTTAATGAAAAATGCCATCATGCTAATGATTTGTTAGCTCCATAATGTCTCGCTCTGTTGAAAACACAAATCAAACCTTGACAGAATATTATGTCAGAATCATATGCTCAGATATGCAAAATATTAATCAGCCAAACAATCTTATGTAATCTTGTTCGTTTACATCTTTTGATGTAGTTTGATCGATCAGCACAAGTATGAGGGGTAAATGAAACCTCCTGCAGTGTCTCGTCTCATAGACTTTCATTATACGTGCATGAGGTTTGGTTTTCATGTAGATGACAAAAATAGTAATTAAACCCACAGTAACTTGAGCAACACATAAAGCTGGTTTGATTACACTGCTTAAGCAGATAGATGAGCAAATAAACCCATAATAAGCCGAGGTTTGTGCCTGAGGAACTTCATTAGATCGGTCCGTTTAGCCAGAGGGAGATCTTACCGATCCTATATTTCATGAAGTGCTCTTTAACGGCTGCTTAATTATGAATGGGGACAATCTGGGGCCATTTGGAGAGCAAAACGTGCCCGTCAGGCCCCATCTGCCACAAGAGGTGTCTCTTTGATTCGCCACTTATACCGGACACTTGGTCCCACTGGGACGAGTTAAACTATCCAGCGCTGATGAGGGTAGAGCCCGTTCTCATGAAACCCAAGAATTATTTAGGTGAAATTGCTTGAACTGAACGGGGTCCGTCGGGGAGATGAACTGAGCCTTTGAATAATGAAGGGCCGTTTGGGGGAGGAGACGACGGGCGTGATCGTATAATTGTGAAATCTGTGTCAGGTGGTCGGGCCAAACATAATGAGAGTCTTTTTAAGATGGGTTGTTCTGGTATGTGGTTAGTGGAACAGGAGAATGATGTGAACTGCGTCCAAAAGTTTTGCGTCACACCAGCTAATGGTGGGTGAATTGAAAAAAAAAAAGAAAGTATTATTACTTTCACTTTTTCACTTTTAGTCATTTAGCAGACGCTTTTATCCTAAGCGACTTACAAAATAATAATAATATTATTATATATTATAAATTATATTTATATTTTATTAATTATTTTAATAATAATAATGCATGGCTGCTAAGAATTTTATATTATTTTTTTTATCAAAATAATTTGATTATTTTGTGTGTGTGTGTGTGTGTGTACTTGTGTGCCTCTCTATAGCCGTGTGTTTGTGCATAGCTGGAATGTGAATCATATTGATGCCTTCATTTCATTTTAATCTTAAATATCTGCCAAAAATGACTTGTTGATTTAGTTTGTTTGAAGTCTTTCATCTTATTTACTCCGATAAAAATTTGCAAGTCATTATCAATCATTTTATCATTATAAAAATAATGCAGAATGCATGGCTTGTAATAAAAATACATATTTAATTAAATAATTTTATTAGAATTGTTTTAATTAATATATAGCATAATTAATGGCCAGTACGAATTATAATTTTTATAATTATAATTATAATTTTTAATTAAAATAATTGTATTAAATTGTTATTTTAATAGTAATAGTAATAATAATAATGATTATTTTATGTATATATAAATTTCTTACAGCCCTGCATTATACATTACTACTTTATTTTATTATAAAAATTCTTATATTATATAATATTTTTATTAAAAGTGTAGTTTTGTTCCTATGACAGATAAATATATATATATTTCTTACAGTTTCTTACTGCATTTTTTAAATTTTATTATTGCATTGGTTTTATTAAAAATTTTATTAAAATTACAATTTTTATTAAAAGTGTATTTTTGTTTGTTTTGGCAATTGAACCCTGAAGCCTATTTGTCTTGAATTTTTAGGCATATTAACATATTTAAAAACAACAACAAAAAAATGTGGCATCCCAGGTAAACTTCTGCAGGTAAATACTGTTCGAGCTGTGGCAGATTATTAGATTTAATTTGCAAACTGCTTTTATGTCTTTGAATCACTTATGTGAGGGTCAGATTTAGTCCTTACAGCTTGATTTAACCCATGTGTTATGTTGTAGATCTTCATAAAGCTGTCTGGCTAGTTGCCGGCCAATTTCTATTCTTGTTTGGTGTCTGATGTGTTCATTTTGGATGCTGTCTGAGCCTTTATGTTTCTATTATTTTTGGATGTTGGGATATGGATGAGCTGATAACGTTTGGTCATGTTTTCTTTAACTCTAATGCCCACTATCTTTAGAGAAAGAGGTTCAGGAAGTGAAGGCTGCTCTTCAAGCGATGCTGTCACAGCTGAAGGAGGAAGAGGATGAGGAGGAAGAGGATGAAGAGAAGTATTGTGATGTAGAAGATGAGCAGGTTGAAGATGAAGAGCTAGAAGAGGAACATTACTTTAGTGACAGCTGGGAAATCTGAACAGACTCATGATTTATATTTAGGTGCCTGTGAAAGTCTGTTTTCATACTGTCATCTTGCACTGAGCTCTAGCACTTAAAGAGAATAGTTCATCTTTTTCTACTTTCATCTACTTGCCCACATGTAATTTCAAAAGCATTTGCCCTATGTTTACTCTATGCTACGTTTTAGTCTTTTGTTGAGGTTGCCAGTACAAACCACTATCCACTAGGGCTGTAAAAAAAAAAATTTAATTTCGAATGTTCGCCGAATAAAAAAAAAAAATACACATTCGAATGCAAAAACGTTGATCTAGAGGGACGTCTATCAGCATTGCACTCGTGTCTCGCACAAGAGAGCGGCATGTTTAGAAAGCCATGTAAAATTAATGCAAGTTCAACTTTTAAAAAACATGTCTAAAGACGTTATGGCGGTTTTTCCCCATCCCACTGTATCTCATGTTTTTAAATGAAGACAGTAGCCTACTCTTTGTGA
>NW_015662919.1:984630-999098 GCF_001515625.1 Sinocyclocheilus rhinocerous
ACAGAATGCATATTTATCACATTTTCTAGAGGGACATCAATCAGCGTTGCACTCGCGTCTCACAGAGAGCGGCATGTTTAGAAAGCCATGTAAAATTAATGCAAGTTCAACTTTTAAAAAACATGTCTAAAGACGTTATGGCGGTTTTTCCCCATCCCACTGTATCTCATGTTTTTAAATGAAGAAAGTAGCCTACTCTTTGTGATTGGTTTTCGGTCCTTTGTATTAAACTATACATACATGCATGGTGCTGTTTTTTTTTCTAATTGTTTAAGCAACTTTATTAATTATATATGGTTTATAAACATTATTTGAAACATTATGCACTTTTTTTCAAAGATAGTCGTGTTATTGTATTACGCTTTGAAGAAACGTGCATAATATTTTGCTCGATGCGCCCTCTTGTGGCCTCAGGAGAGAAGCCAAAATCTTCGAATTTTGATATTTAAGTAGAAAATTCGAATTTAGTTTTTCAGTCATTTTGACAGCCCTACTATCCACTTTCATTGAAAAGTTTCATTAATTTTTGTTTCATGCAAGTGAGAAAATAGTGTTTGGAATGACATGTGGGTGAGTAAATGTTGACAGAAATCATTTTTGGGTGAATTATTTCATGATTAGGACCACTAACCGTGTACATCTTGTCAGGAGTTGCCTTAAAATACAAAATATAACTGGTATCAGTGTTGCCAACCACTATTTTATTCTTATCCTGTTTATTTATTTAACTTACTATATTTTTCAGCTGTTTCTTATGCTGATACGGCACATTGCAGAGGCCTGATTTTGGAGCTTCAAGTTATTTTAGTATATTTAACAGCATGGCATCCTATTTATTTATTTAAACTGCTTTGATATATCATTATTATTAAAAAATATTTAAAAAATAATAATATATGTCTGGGACCAATTTGTTTTGTAGATATAAAGACCAATAAATCTGAAAAAAGTCAATGGAAACGTACTTGTCAGTTCAGACTATGAGCTCAGGATTGAAATGTAGCTTCCTCAACTCATTTCCGCCGTACAATTGAACTCTGAACAGTGTTTTCAGGTTCATGACAGAAGTATGTGGTGCTTTGACTGTAACGACTGTATTTCTGTCCTGCTGATGTTCTGTGAATTACAAGGGCCATGTAGCATTAAGAGCCTTTTTAAAAAAATTTTTTTTAATCATCTCCTTATTTGAAGCAGAAGCAGGTGTTTTTTTTAAGTCTTAATATATTTTACTTTTTAAACAAAGCACTTTTAAAATGTAAGCTGTTTTTGTCTTTGTTACCTGTGGATTTTCACCTGTAGTGAAAATGTCGTTTGTTTGTACTAATCCCATGAATGTATATTTGCATGTTCGTCATCTGGTTTTACTCACAATTTTTTTTTTTTTTCATTTTTTCCCAATACTTAAGTTGTTAGTATGATACTTTTCTTGTTTTTAAATACATTAGATACCCCTGCAAAAATGCCTTTGTATTTTTTCCCCCACAAAACACCCAAGTTTAGTTAGTAAAATAGACGACACAAAATGCTAACAACAGGCATCTTAAATGCTTAAAGTCACAATGAAAAGACATTCACCATCCGTTTGTGTAATATGAATTGGAACAGATTTGGAGAAATGTAGCATTGCATCAGTGTCTCAGCAATGGATGCTCTGCAGTGAATGGGTGCTGTCAGAATGAGAGTCCAAACAGCTGATAAAAACATCACAATAATCCACAAGTAATCCACACCACTCCAGTCCATCAGTTAATGTCTTGTGAAGCCAAAAGTTGTGTGTTTGTATATTTGTTTTGGACTGTTTTGGCTTGTAAACAGTGCTTGATCTGTGCAAATTTCCCTCCTGATTCAGACCAGAAGACTTTTTCTATGGAGGAAGTGTTATTATGGATAGAGGACTTGTATTTTAGCCAGAAGCAACCGTTTTAAACGTCTTAATGATGGATTTGTTTCTTACAAACACGGCTTTTGGCTTCACAAGATGGACTGGAGTGGTGTGGATTGCTTGTGGATTATTGTGATGTTTTTATCAGCTGTTTGGACTCTCATTCTGACGGCACCCATTCACTGCAGAGCATCCATTGGTGAGCAAGTGATGCAATGCTACATTTCTCCAAATCTGATGAAGAAACAAACTCATGGATGGCCTGAGGGGGAGTACATTTTCAGCAAAACCTTTAACAATCTATCTCAAACCCTTGAGTTTGATCAGATGAGCGTCACATCATCTCTCAACAATGCACACATCCATCAGAATAATATTCCAGGCTTATGAGCGGCACATGCATCAGCTGGAGGCGGATCACATGCGGCACCTGCACTGTTCAGTGGACGGGTACAATCTTGTCTCCTAATTGAATCTTTGGTTATGCCACGTTGCCGATGCTCAGGTGGAATCGTTTCGCCCTTCGCTATGGAAACGGACCGGTTGATGTGTTTGCAGTACACACATCATGTAGAACTGCTTCTTATTTTACGTTTATTTACTTAAGGAAATGTAAAGTAGGTTCTTAGATGTCTTCATATACGTTCACGTGATTAACAAAAGTTGACGTGATTGTTATTGGCATTTCATGTCTAAACCATGATCTAGGCTATAAGTAACCTAGCCAATATTATCTATAGATCAGTGGTAACTCACTTTTGATTGGGTGACATCTGATATGTCCTCTTTTTGGCCGGGATTTCTAAATGTTAAACATTTTTCAGGTTTTGGCTTTGTTTTCCTATTGTACTCATACTTGCTGAAGGTAATGACTGAAAAGTAGTTTGACCAGGCGTTGTACGTAATCGACCAATTGTGGCGTGCGAGAAGGTGGGATCTACAGAGAACGGTCGAACAATGCAAATACACGTACTTATAATGTGTGAGACTGTAAAGAGAATGTCAGAGGACAAATAAGGCGAAAACTGGTCATTTTAGGCAATTTAGAACCAGGAAAAAGGGGACATATGGTCACCCTACTTTTGATGGTTTAAAATGCAGTTAAAATGCTGTTTCCTACTATCTCAGTTTACTTTGCAGATGGTAAAGGCATCCATTGGTTGACCTAAAAACTGAACCTGAAAACTAACTAAACGCTGGAACTGTCATACCAAACAGGGTTGCCAGGTTTTCACAACAAAACCTGCCCAATTGCTACTCAAAACTATCCCAAACCCCTTTTTTTTGGGGGGGGGGGTTCAAATGCAAATTTTTTAAATTTGAGTGATTTTATGTGCTTTTATCATTATTATTATTATTATTATTATTTAAAGAGTAGGTCATATGGGTTTTCAAAAAATATTTTTTTTGCAGTTTGTAACGTAGCTATCCTTCAATGTAAACAGTCTGCAAAGTTGTTAATCAAAAAAGTGCATGATAAATAAAGATATTGTCTCTCAAAAGAGTCGACTCTGAACCGCCTTAACGAGTCGTCATATTTTCATATTTTCGAATGTTCTGCCTGTTACCTATATACGTCACAAGGTAACACATTTACATAATCCCCGCCTGCCCCCGAAATACGAACACTCTGACCTGCCCACAAACCAGTGTTGCCAAGTCCGTGGTTTTCCCGCGGAATTGGGCTACTTTAACATGGTTGCCGTGGATTGTTTTTCATGTCCGCAGGTTGAAGTGACTCCAATAACATGATATTTATCCCCTGGAATGCAAATTTTAGCAGGGAAACCCCGCCAAAAAACTTATATTTCCCCCCCTGGAACGCGATTTGGGCTAGATTTTTGGGGGGGGGGTTCCAATGCACATTTTTGGCGGTGTTCCCTTGGTAAAATTCGCATTCCAGGGGCTAAATATCACATTATTGTGGTTGCTTCAACCCACGCAGTGTTAAAGTAGCCCAATTCGGCAGGTAAACGGCGGACCTGGCAACCCTGATACCAAAGTTAATGAAAAGGGTGGAGTTGTTCTTATTGGCTCAACCAATGGCGTGAGTTGTGGGCGGGGCTACATGTATGTCTGACCATCCTACTCAGCATTGTTATTTTATCATTATTTGTATACTGTCTTTTATTAATTTTTTTAATTTACTTTTTTTTTTTTAAGTGTTGCCAAGTCCGTGGTTTTCCCGCGGAATTGGGCTACTTTAACATGGTTGCCGTGGATTGTTTTTCATGTCCGCAGGTTGAAGTGACTCCAATAACATGATATTTATCCCCTGGAATGCAAATTTTAGCAGGGAAACCCCGCCAAAAAACTTATATTTCCCCCCCTGGAACGCGATTTGGGCTAGTTTTGAGTAGCGATTGGGCGGGGTTTCTTGTGAAAACCTGGCAACCCTGCCACAAACACTTCCGCTAGTTAGTGTGTTTACATCAGGTCGAGAAGAAGCTGTGTTTTCAGCCTCACTGGGCATTCTAACACAGTTCCGACACGTGCACCTCAAATAAGTAAATAATAATAATAATGAATGCAATACAACTGCTGTCACATCACGTAAAATGCCACATACAAAGTTTAAACTTCAGCATTGTTATTTTATCATTATTTGTATACTGTCTTTTATTATTTTTTTAAATTTACTTTTTTTTTTTTGCATTTCAATTTTAGTTTAAATTTGAGTGATTTTATGTGCTTTTATCATTATTATTATTATTATTATTATTTAAAGAGTAGGTCATATGGGTTTTCAAAAAATATATTTTTTGCAGTTTGTAACGTAGCTATCCTTCAATGTAAATGTGTTTACATCAGGTCGAGAAGAAGCTGTGTTTTCAGCCTCACTGGGCATTCTAACACAGTTCCGACACGTGCACCTCAAATAAGTAAATAATAATAATAATGAATGCAATACAACTGCTGTCACATCACGTAAAATGCCACATACAAAGTTTAAACTTACCACTGAGAAACGTCCTGATCAAGTCATGCTTGCCATGGAGTTTCCGGTTGAGCGACTGCATCGGTACCATCCTCGGACTCGGACTACCTTACTTTGATAAGGTAATATCTATGACATTTTTGTAAACTTATAGCATCTTTGTTTACAAGTCCCTCAGGAGCAAAAAAATATATGGTAATGGGCATTTCGTTTCCAACACGCATTGTATATGGAAAGACCAATCACAACAGACTTGGCCAGCTGACCAATCAGAGCAGAGTAGGCTTATGGTAGGGAGGAGTTTACAGACCTTAAGCTCAGAACTGCTTCGAACGAATCGTTTCGAAATCATTGAAAAAGGATTCTAATATTAAATGTATATTCTGAGAAAATTACTATGTTTTCTGATCTTAGATGCATTTAAACCTGTTGTAGGGGACTCCAACACAATATAAGGACACTTTAAAATACCATATGACCAATATTTCTATTTAGCTTTTTTTTTTCAGTTTTAGTAACTGTAGTACTTGAACTTTTCAGTTAGTTACCAGTGCAACATCTCTAATATTCATGTTTTTTTTTTTCATCTAATACTTAATATTTCAGTTAACAAAACAACTTTTGTATTTAGCTTTAGTAATAACAACAACACTGCGACTCAGAAATGACCTTTAAATCTGGGGACCAGATGAATCCAGATCAATTAGATTTTTCTCATCTGTCAGATATCTGGAGTGAACTGAACTAGCCCAGTTGTCTATTGAACGTTAAATTTGTAAATCAGATCTTTTTGGGGCTTGACAGGCCCTGATTGTGATCGAATACAAGGAAACATTTGAAGGAAAAAAAACATTGAAAATGACCATTTAATTTGAAGAGAAAGTGTGCAAGGATTTAATGAGCGTTCAGAAGGTCTACAGCCGTCAGTGCACGCGAGATGAGACGAGGACAGGGCCGAGTGATGAAGGAGAGAGCAGAAATGGTTTCCCCTCATTCTTATTCTGTCATTCTGCCAGTGGAAATCACACTTAATTATGAGCACAAAGCCGTGCCGCACACACACACACACACACACGTCATTTAGGGCTGGATGAGATGTGACAGGCCGCCTGCTAATGGCACAAATCCTGAGCTGCAGGACTGAGCTGCCAATGTTTCACCAGCAGCTTCTTTCCTTTACCGCTTACCTCCACTTACCTTCATGTCTCTGAGTGCCTGTGGAACATGAGAGGGACTCATTATTGCTGCCTCCTGCTGCAGAAATGAATAAAACAGATACATTTATCAATTATTAATTATTTCTCAGTTGCTCTGTTTCTATATATATGTGTGTGTGTGTGTGTGTTACATACATTTTTTATGTTTTTGAAAGAAGTCTTCTGCCCTCCAAGGCTGCATTTATTTGATTAAAAATACAGTAAGTACAGTAAAACTGTGAAATATTATTACAAGTTATATATTTTAAAATGTAATTTATTCCTGTGATCAAAAACTGAATTTTCAGCATCATTACTCCAGTCTTCAGTGTCACATGATCTTCAGAAATCATTCTAATATGCTGATTTGCTGCTCAAGAAACATTTCTGATTATTATCAATGTTGAGAACAGTTGTCCTGCTTCATATCTTTGTGGAAACTGAAATAGAAATCTTTTGTAACATTACAAATGTCTTTACTCTCAAAATTAATTTAAATCAAATCAAATCAAATCTGACTGACTGACTAAATACTTTTGAACAGTACAGTACATGTTGCCATAATGGAACCTCGTATAAAGTTTTTTTTTTTTTTTTTTTGCTCAACTGTTTAACTATTATGAAACATAATTCATGAAAAAAACAATATAAAAGTTCTATATAATAATTTTATAAAAATGTAAATTATTGTTTAAATTAAAACGACAAAAACTACAACGTATAAAACATAGCAACTTTATATTTAATTTAATTCCAAAAAAATATATATACTTTACTTTACTTTACTTTTAGTCATTTAGCAGACGCTTTTATCCAAAGCGACTTACAAATAAGAAAAAGTAATTAAAACTAAAAGCTAAAACTCTATAAATACTATATATATACACACATTTAAGAAAATAAAAGAAATTAAATAAAAATGACAAATGCATACAACATTTCAAAACTAAAACATTTAAATGAAAACAAAAAAATAAAGCTAAAAACAATTCAAACATACACAAATAAGAAAAAGTAATTAAAACGAAAAGCTAAAAGCTTTTATATACATTTATATACATAATATATAAAAATATTTTATATAAATAGCTCGTTTTGATTAAATAAAAATATAAAATTCATAACTTATTGTACTTATGTCATATCTGCATATAGTCCTGTTAGCACATCATACCCCCCTTATAAAAAAAAATTAAACAGTCCAACTGTGACACACAGGAAGTGACATCGTTGGAACAAAATGGAGGGAAAACAAGTAAGTACTCTTTGTTGTTGTTGTTTCTAACACAAATTTGAACCCTATCACCAATGTTAGAGTGAGAAAAAATGACCAAATGAAAATATATATATATATATATACTTTATTTTGTGGAAAGTATGAGCATGAACCAAATGAGCTTGCCCCTGGTTTTAATACTGTCAAGTTCTATTTAGACTCAATTTCAGTGAATAAACAGATTGACAAATATATACAGTATATCAATAAGGAGGATTCATGACTGCCATTCAGTTATTTTGAGATGAACCAGGATTAAACGCTTGACTGAAATGTTTCCAAAATCAGACAGCAACTAAATATAGTGTCAAATTAATGTGATTTTTACCATTTGAAGTATGCACAAAAAAAAACTAAGTAAAATGTACTTAATTTTTCTTTTGCAAGTTTTTGCACACGTATTTTTAAGTCAAATTTAATTATGAAATTAAGTCAAATCTACTTAACTAAGTTATGTCAAATTAGCAAAGGAAATAAATAAATTTAACGTGGCCAGTTAGAGTTTGATGAGTAATTTCTACTTAATTGTTTGAAGTTTACTCTGCAACAGGCTTACTCAAGAACATTTCACTCAGTCACAGTTTGTTAACTATACTCAAACAATGTAGTACTGAAAAAACCATGCTATAAAAGCATGTGGATTACTTACAAACATGTGAGTAAACAAGTAGACAGCTTGTTATCCTTTTACAGACAATATGTCTACTCAATATAGTTATTACACAAATGAACACAGAGACCTCAAGACTTGGTACACAATACACATTGGCTACGTTTACATGCACAATTTTTGGTTCAATCGGACTGAATTCATTCCGATTGATGAATCTGAATGTAGTGTTTACATGAACGCTAAAGAAAGTGATCGGGTTTATATGTCACAGCTTCAAATAGGATTTTTTTTTTTTTACATGTGCAACACTACACAAATATAGAGTTTCTCACTGTTTGCACATAATAACCACTCTCCTACACAGTTTATTTATTTGTTTTTAACAGCAGAATTCATATTTATTAATTTATGGATAAATATACATATAGCTAAACCGCTGTGCCGTGCTGCTCATATTTATCAAACCGTAAAAATGCCCCTCCCTGCGCCCAAAACGGGTTGCCTGTGGATGAGAATCCAAAACCAGGACTGGTGGGAGGTTGTCCTGCTCCACTTCACAGTTACCGAGTGAAAGGATTGTTTTATAATGACAGGACACGCATTTATACAACACTTTATTCAAAAGGAAGAACCGCTCGTTCTGCGCGTCATACGTCATTACGCTCTTTCTGCGTCATTGCACATGCGCGGTCCTTTCAGTTTCGGGGTTCAATCCGATCGAGTGTTTACATGCACTCTCAATCCTATTAGAAAAGGAATAAAGCACCCCCTTCAATCCGATCAAAATTGCATTCCGATCGAGCTCAATCGGATCGATGTGTTTACATGGAGGTTTTTCAGTCCGATTGAGCCTTCAATCCGATTACAAACGGATTAGGTTGCATGTAAACGTAGCCAATGATGGTAACAATAGTTTTTGCGAATGAAAGGGTCATTTTGAGTAGAAAATGAACTCCAGATGTCACAAAACAACAAGTTACTAAACCTAACAACAAAAGCAACCATAAAACAGTGTAAATAGAACTCGAAAACCGTGAAAATGAATTATTCATGGCCCAGTGCATGATGGGAACAACGGGATCATAACTTTGATATTTACTTAAAGACTCCTTGTAACCATAACAAACAATTCCAAGTAAAATATACGTATAAGTTCAAACTTATTTCTACAAGCTTAAATTGAATACTAATATAGAATTTACTCTTTTTTTTTAAATTCTTGCCTGAACTAAATTAATATAGAAATTACATTTGTTTTTATTTACTTCACCACTAAATCATTTTTATAAGTGTGTATCCTTTGCGATTATTAAACTGTATTATAATTCCAGCCACTGAAGACCTTCTGATGTTTCAATCCATAAGACAAAACCATAAACTCTAGATAATGAGGTCGGTATCATCTGTGGTTTGACAGCAGGTCTGTTTAAATCACGTGTGACGCTGTGACCCGCGGTGGTCAGTTCTGGATGCTGACGTCCACCGAGGCTCAAGCTGCAGATGCTTGTATGTTGAGTTGTCATGGATCAGTACCGTGTTTTACTGCGCTGTTTGATCGCTGTATGAACTTGGCAATGCTGTCATGTGATGTTTCGTCATGGTGAGGACTGTGAGGCAGTGAAGATGCAGAGAGCTTCATAATGACTGATAACTGGACTGATGTGATTATTGGTGTTTGTTGTCAGGGAAGAAAATCTCAGATCTGTTCCGATGTATATATATACATGCGTGTGTGAGTGTGTGTGTATGTATATATATATATATATATTCATAGATTAATAATAATCCTTTCAAACAGTAGTATGCTACATGGTTGCTATATGACCTCATTATGTGTTGTTTAAGTTTAATGTATTGTGTGGCATCCAGTCATCTTGGATTGTTGTTGTGTTGTGTCGTCTTGTGTTCCTGTGGCTCAGTGGTAGAGCATTGCATTAGCAGCGGAAAAGGTCGTGGGTTCAATTCCCAGGGAACACCCATACTGGTAAAAAATGTATAGCCTGAATGCGCACTGTAAGTTGCTTTGGATAAAAGCGTCTGCTAAATGCATAAATTATTATTGGATATGAATTATAATTTTTATAACTTTTTTCAGTATGGTCAAATAATGAGTCAAAATGATGTTAATGATCACACTTGCATTCAGTTTGTTTGTCATTAAGACAATGGAAGGTGAAGTCAAGTGCGTTGCATTGTAGGATACAGTATCTCATGCAGTGTGCACTGCTGTTTACTGCACATTTGGGCAAATGTAGTGGATGTTCTATGCATGCATACTGCTTTCTTTTAAAAATAGTAGCTAGTATAACGTTTGAAACGGAATCCAGCTGTATTGATTCAGACGTTTTGATTCATATCTGGCTGTAAAGTGAAGCAGTTTTTGTTTTGACATTTCTTCTGTCAGCATTAAGTCATTCATGAGTTTCATCTCACTACAAAAACCCTAACGGCCTTCAGCTCACCTTGGCTTTGGGAACGTCACCTTTGGGCTAAAATATCACCATCTCTCCTCCATCTGCTCCATGCAACAGGGCCGGATCACGCGCACCGGAGGAGGCGATCGATAGAGCTGATGGATGAGGATGCTGGCCTTTGACAGCCGCATGGAGAATAAACTACAGGGGGATTCACACGTCACCTTCCCCAGCGGAGAGCAGCACGAGTGGCCTGATGAGATTCACACGGCTTTCTGTCTCTGGAGGTGAGATGGGGGCTTCAGGATTTCCTAAACAGATTATATGAAGAGATTATACTGTAAATAATATGGTGCATTATTAGAAACTCCCAGGATTATGCTGAAGTCCTTTTTAAAGTAGGCAGGTTCACCCAGAGGTCATCACGGTCCACTGAACAGTCAATTCATAGATTAATAATAATCCTTTCAAACAGTAGTATGCTACATGGTTGCTATATGACCTCATTATGTGTTGTTTAAGTTTAATGTATTGTGTGGCATCCAGTCATCTTGGATTGTTGTTGTGTTGTGTCGTCTTGTGTTCCTGTGGCTCAGTGGTAGAGCATTGCATTAGCAGCGGAAAAGGTCGTGGGTTCAATTCCCAGGGAACACCCATACTGGTAAAAAATGTATAGCCTGAATGCGCACTGTAAGTTGCTTTGGATAAAAGCGTCTGCTAAATGCATAAATTATTATTGGATATGAATTATAATTTTTATAACTTTTTTCAGTATGGTCAAATAATGAGTCAAAATGATGTTAATGATCACACTTGCATTCAGTTTGTTTGTCATTAAGACAATGGAAGGTGAAGTCAAGTGCGTTGCATTGTAGGATACAGTATCTCATGCAGTGTGCACTGCTGTTTACTGCACATTTGGGCAAATGTAGTGGATGTTCTATGCATGCATACTGCTTTCTTTTAAAAATAGTAGCTAGTATAACGTTTGAAACGGAATCCAGCTGTATTGATTCAGACGTTTTGATTCATATCTGGCTGTAAAGTGAAGCAGTTTTTGTTTTGACATTTCTTCTGTCAGCATTAAGTCATTCATGAGTTTCATCTCACTACGAGAGAGAGAGAGATAGACAGATAGAATTTTATTTATTTATTTATTATTTTATTCTTTATTTTATTTGTAGTTATTTTTATTTTTTTATTTAAAGTTTAGTTCTTTCTTTTTATTCATTTATTAAAGAAAATAGTACTTTTATTCAGCAAAGATGCATTAAATTGATCAAAAGTGACAGTAAAGGCAATTATAATGTACAGAGTATTTAATAAATGCTGCTCTTTTGAAATTTCTATTCATCAAAGAGTTCTGAAAAATAAAATGTATCACGGTTTCCACAAAAATATGAAGCAGCACAACTGTTTTCAACATTGATAATATTAAGGATATGAATTATAATTTTTATAACTTTTTTCAGTATGGTCAAATAATGAGTCAAAATGATGTTAATGATCACACTTGCATTCAGTTTGTTTGTCATTAAGACAATGGAAGGTGAAGTCAAGTGCGTTGCATTGTAGGATACAGTATCTCATGCAGTGTGCACTGCTGTTTACTGCACATTTGGGCAAATGTAGTGGATGTTCTATGCATGCATACTGCTTTCTTTTAAAAATAGTAGCTAGTATAACGTTTGAAACGGAATCCAGCTGTATTGATTCAGACGTTTTGATTCATATCTGGCTGTAAAGTGAAGCAGTTTTTGTTTTGACATTTCTTCTGTCAGCATTAAGTCATTCATGAGTTTCATCTCACTACAAAAACCCTAACGGCCTTCAGCTCACCTTGGCTTTGGGAACGTCACCTTTGGGCTAAAATATCACCATCTCTCCTCCATCTGCTCCATGCAACAGGGCCGGATCACGCGCACCGGAGGAGGCGATCGATAGAGCTGATGGATGAGGATGCTGGCCTTTGACAGCCGCATGGAGAATAAACTACAGGGGGATTCACACGTCACCTTCCCCAGCGGAGAGCAGCACGAGTGGCCTGATGAGATTCACACGGCTTTCTGTCTCTGGAGGTGAGATGGGGGCTTCAGGATTTCCTAAACAGATTATATGAAGAGATTATACTGTAAATAATATGGTGCATTATTAGAAACTCCCAGGATTATGCTGAAGTCCTTTTTAAAGTAGGCAGGTTCACCCAGAGGTCATCACGGTCCACTGAACAGTCAAGCATGTTTATCTGCTGAATGAGAGAAACCAAAATGTCCAAATCGCTTCAAAAAGCTTATATTTCAGCAAAATACGTTTGTGGTGATAACCTGTGCAAAACATTCAATGATGATGATTTTGGATATATATATATATATATATATATATATATATATATATACACACACATTTCAAAATATTTCTATTTCAAATTAATGCTGTTCTTTTGAACTTTCTATTCATCAAAGAGTTCTGAAAAATAAAATGTATCACGGTTTCCACAAAAATATGAAGCAGCACAACTGTTTTCAACATTGATAATATTAAGAAATGTTTCTTGAGCAGCAAATCAGAATATTAGAATGATTTCTGAAGATCATGTGACACTGAAGACTGGAGTAATGATGCTGAAAATACAACTTTGCATCTCAGAAAAAAAAAAAAAAGTAAAATAAATTCACATAGAAAACAATTATTTTAAATTGTAAAAATATTTCAAAATTTTACTGTATTTTTGATCAAATAAATGCTGCCTTGGTATGCAGAAGAGACTTCTTTCAAAAACATTTAAAAATTATTTTTTGGTCTTTGTCAGCTAATGATGAGAATAACTAATTATGCTGGTTTATTTTATAGATCTCACAAGCCTTCCATCATTTGAAGCATTATCTGCCCTCAGCCGGATGTCTGGACCCCGTTACTGACCCTCATCGTTAAAGCTGATGTGTCGAGGGCACGCTGACCTTCAGCAATTTTCCAGCTCACAGGAGCTTAACGGCAGTCAGGAGGGAGTGAAATCACAGGCCGTGTGATGGGCTCCGGTTTAAAAGCTTTACAAGACACCGCGGCTGACGTGCCGGGCAGATGTTCACATGCGCACTGGGACAAAACAAGGAAATCTCTCCGTGCTCACGCACACGCTCTCGGGGACGATAAGTGGGGCTGGCAGGCCTGGTCAACACCAGAGGGCTCGAGTTGACTCTTGGCTCTCATGAATCGTGAGTCGTTGAAGCGTTGCAGCGTTAATCTTTTTTGCATGATGTGATAATGAATCTATCACTCACGGGAAGATGCTTTTAAACGCAGTGGGTTGCCATAATGAACACACGCAATATACACAATCCAGAGCAACATTTAGGTTGTACTGTGTCTACAAGTTTGCACAAAATGAAATGTTCCATTTACACTTCACATGCTAATCTCTCAAATGATTACCTTTATCATATTTATAGAAGGAATAGCCTAAATCAACTTTTGCACCAGACTGATATGAAACGGTTTCTGGGTGAATCTCACAAAAACATGCCTAGGTTATATTTCACCCGTAAAATCAAAAGACAAATAAGTTTTGCATAAATTGTTAGTAATTTTGCATAAAATAGTAATAAAGCACCTTTTTCTAGAACTATTAAGATTTTTAATGTTTAGGTTGTATTCTGTCGACAAATGAGTACAAAATTAAATGTTTAATTCTCTTCCAGTTGATCACTTTTATTATATTTACTTTATAAAATAAATGAAAGCAGTCAGATTTTTTAAAAAAGTTTTTTATCATATTTACATATATAATACATAAAACTACTTTTGCACCAGTCTCATGTTATGACTTCTTGGTGGTAAATTTCATGAAAACATGCCTAGCTTATACAGTATTTCACTCTTTAAACCAAAAGAAAAAAAAAGAATATTTGGCATAAATGAATAAAAATTAGAGCTTCTTTTATAACTATTAAGTTTTTTTTTAATGTTTAGGCTGTGTTCTGTCCACAAATTAGTACAAAATTAAATGTTCAATTCACATCTGATATAAGCTGATCTTCAAAATGATCATATTTATCATGAAATATATACAAACCAGTCTGATTTTTGATATTTTATAATATTTACTTTATACAATAAATAAAACCAGTCTTTTGCACCAGTCTGATTTCTAGG
>NW_015662919.1:999206-999805 GCF_001515625.1 Sinocyclocheilus rhinocerous
ATATATATATATATAGGCTGTATTGTTCACAAATTTGTGCAAAACTAAATATTCAGTTCACACATGATGGAAGCTGATCTTTCAAATTATCTAATTTTTTTGTTTTTTTTTGGAAGCATATTTCCTCCTCAAAATTCTCATTACTATGATGTAGTCATAGACTGTATAAAAACATGGACGTAGTGTCCGTGACGTCACCCCTAGGTTCCTGAAGAGCGTTTTTGAAGCTCAAAGTGGGCGGAGCTGGCCGTCGCCATCTTGGCAGCGCGTTACCGCGCGTCACTCCCGGATAATCGAAAATGGGCAAAAAGGCGGGAGTTGGTTGAAACCACGCCCACCTAGCTCGACGGTGGTGACAGCAGCGGCAATCCACCTGTCACTCTATATACAAATCTGATTTTTGATATTTTATAATATTTACTTTATACAATAAATAAAACCAGTCTTTTGCACCAGTCTGATTTCTAGGTGAATTTTACCCCAAAAATCAAAAGACAAAAAAGCTGTTGCATTTTGCATAAATGAATAAAAAAAATAGTGCTTTTTTTTATTTAGAACTATTAAGATTTATATATATATATATATATATATATATATAT
>NW_015662919.1:1000323-1003479 GCF_001515625.1 Sinocyclocheilus rhinocerous
TTACAGTTTAAGTCACTTCCGTGTTGGCTTCACGAGAGAGAGCGGGAGGTTGCCGCTTGGATGTAGCCAAATGTTTTACTTGTTTGTGTTTGTTTGAGCATCCAGACCTGTCATCATCTGGCTTTTGGGTGGGAATATCTGTTTGGCTGACCAATAGCAGGCAGGGGGTGTGGATATTATTTTTGCATTTTATCTTTAAATAATGTGTCATTGTTTTGTTCACATTACAGTAATCGGAATGAATTTTGTTTTGTTTTGCTTTTTTGCATTATATTATGTCAAGGATAAAGTGTGTTTAAAACTCCACTATGTAAATTTTGCCCCTTTTGTGGTTTAAGCATAAAAATATAAGTCACTTGTGGAGGAATATTGTGTTGGTCAGTGGTGCTTCGGCGCCAGTATTCTGCGCGGATGAATCTGACAGTAGACACAAAGACTGGAAGCTATAACCTGGCTATTTATAGGCAAACAGACCAAAGTATAGTAACTGGTTTAGATTGTTACCAATATTATAAACATGGTTTTTGTGAACCCTGTTGTGTTGATTCGTGTTTTATGACATAATGACAATTAAAGTTACACTATATAACTTTGTAAATTAGCATTTAAATAAGCGAGTGCATCATAAAACCATATTCCAATCGTTATCACTATAATTATTTATATTTTAGAGTTGTCAGGACGGATTTACCGCAAAATTGCGTATTTTTATCCGTCCTCGGAGCGTGTATACATTTGGATATGAGATAAACACGCTCAGATGAGTGAATCCGTTGGAAGATGGTTTTATGATGTGTATAAATCTTTAATTTCTAATAGCTTAGTATAGCTTTAATTGTCATTACGTACCCAGATAGCACACGTACGTCTGCAAGATGTGTGTTAAAGATCGCTTCATCTGGAAAGCATCTGCTAGACATCTGCTAGACATCTGTAAGATGTCAGTGTTACGTACATTCTAAATCATAAACATCTTAAAGGGGTCATATGATGCTGCTAAAAAGAACATTATTTAGTGTATTTGGTGTAATGAAATGTGTTTATGCGGTTTAAAGTAAAAAAAACACATTATTTTCCACATACTGTACATTATTGTTTCTCCTCTATGCCCCGCCTTTCTGAAACGCGTCGATTTTTACAAAGCTCATTGGTCTGAAAAAGCGAGGTGTGCTGTGATTGGCCAGCTATCCAGTGCATTGTGATTGGCCGAATACCTCAAGCGTGAGACGGAAATGTTACGCCCCTCCCCATACAAGGAAAAATTGAAATCGCATCATATGACCCCTTTAAAGACATCTTCTAAACATCTATTTGACATCGGCTAGGAAACGTCCTATAGACGTATTGCAGCAAACACTCTAAAAATACGTCTTACAGATGTAAATGCAGACGTCAGATAGACTTCTCTGTGATGAGTGCTATCAGGGTAGCCTACAAAATAATTCACAAGATCTTAATTTGCCTTAAATAGCCTAAATTTTCTTTAAGCAAAATATTTCATCTAGAAATATGACCTGAAAATGTCTTTGACGGGTTTCGTGAGATTCCACCCAAGAAAAGTTGTAGGATGGACGGTGAGAGACGGCCCACTGTGACCACATCACAGCCAGACAGATCATAGCCGGAGGAGAGACGCAGCGCTGCTGCTGTGGGACTCCAAGGACAGAGAGAGAGAATGAAGGTTGGGAAAACCACAGATGGTGACTCAGTACCTGCAGGGAGGGAATCTAAAACTAAAATGAGCTTTGCCTTTGGTGAAGGAGATGATAATTGCTGCTTTAGAAACCATGGGACAGTTATCATAGTCTGCTATTCTGTCATCCATTGTGTGGAGGAGGATGGTGTGTTCATTTAGCTGCTGGGAACTATCACCATTTTGCCCTTTAATAATGCTTTCAGTGTACTGTAAAGGCTCAAGTATAGGCTACTTAATTTTCCATGAGCAGTTGAGTGCGCAAGCCTTCCATAAACTCATTTGACCGTGAGCTTGGAAAGACACGCACTATTGTATCATTTGCTTTTTTAAAGAAATAAAAATCATTTAGTTCAGTTAGAAAATGCTACAATTCTAAACTTATTGTATTGTAACTTAACTTCAAAAAAAGCTTGCAGAAAATACAGTTTTGCAAGGGTGTGGGTCTGATTTTGGCGTTGGACATAACATCAGACAACAGACATTTAATTGTTTGATCAAAATTATCGCTAGGAACAATTTAATAGTCGCTGGATATTGGTAGGGACATTTCATAACGTCCCTACTAAATTCTATGCCCTGATAAGTGTGTGATTAATCTGATTAACAATTTTAATATATTGACAGCCCTAATAAAGTTATAGTGTTGTAAGAAAAGTTTTATTTTTGCAACCTTTAAATTGCATTATAATCACAACAAGAAAACTGGACATTTCATAGTTTTAATAATATTCATAATATTAGGAATGTTAGGAAATATGTTCTCACATTTTCTAACCGGTTGTCTGTGCTGCGTCTCATAATGCCTTAGCCTTGATGTGCAGCTAATTATTAATTTTTGTTCAATTAATAACATGCAGCATTATCATTCTAAACACTGGTACAGTGAAACACACATACACACTCTCTATAGGGACCGATGTCATGGCTGATTAGTCTGAAATGCATAATGACTCTGTACTTCATTATTAAATCAGGTGTCTCATTTCGTTTTCTCGGGTTTCCCGTCGGAAGAGATTAATGCGCCCATCTAGGCCTGTGGAGATCTATTCAAATCATGCCTTTATAAAACAACAGATATCAGTCTGCTGGCTTTGTTTGATCATTTCTGTTCTGCATTTTCACTCAAATCCTCTAAAGACAAAAGCATACACTATATGTGCATTATGAGTGGAGTATGCTTTAAAGGGGTGGTTCACTGTTTTTTTTCTAGGCTTGATTGTGTTTATGGGGTGCAGTCTAACATGTATTAATGCTTCGTTTAAAAAAAAACCGCATTATTTTTCACATAATTTACCTTTATTCCACACAGCTCTGTCCCTTCTCTGAGAAACGGGCTGATCTTTTCCGGTTTTTATGAAGCCCCGCCCTCAGAAATAGAAACAGTTTTTGATTGAAAACAATCAAAATGTGTTGTGATTGGCTAAACCGCCTCTAGTGCGCGTCTAAACGTCCCGCCCCTC
>NW_015662919.1:1003609-1008378 GCF_001515625.1 Sinocyclocheilus rhinocerous
CGGGGGAGGCACAGCTTCCCCATAATTTTGAGGTGAAAATGGGAGGGGGACGATTTCATGTTAATAAAATTCACAATTCATTTCAGTTCATGTCTCAGAATGTGTATTTTTTGTTTGTAATTTCACAGTTGTAATACCATAACGTGAAACTGCCGCTTTTCTATCGCGAATGTGCCGAATCTGCTGATGTAATTACAACCGCTAATGATAGAGAAAGGTAGGGGGAGGCCAGGGCAGAGCTGAGTTCTCGTGCCTCCGTTGGTAAAAAAAATTAGCCAATCAGCATCGAGTGTTCACTTTCAGCGCTGAGGAGTGTTGAGAAAAGAACCCTTGTAAGGGAGGCTAGCCTCCTTCTGATATCAACCAATCATCACAGAGACGTAAATTATGTGATAGTTTGAACGTCTGCCGCTGCGCTGATAATGTACCAAGTATTTATGATGAGTAGCGATATTGAATATTTGATCGCCAACAGATTTACCAAGCTGTCATTCAAACAGTATATATACAAATTTAGGGAAAACAGCTTAAGCTGGATATAGGCTACAGCAGTCTGCTTAATTAAATGGCGCAACAGGCAGCTCTCTTTTAACACATACTTTTAAGAAGGGATGGATGTTTGCTTCAAGTGATAGGTCAGGTAAGTGAAATTATATTATCTTGCTGTATGTGTGTCGTTTTCTTTACGTTTTCTGACTAAAAGCAACCAAAAAGCCATTTTAAAGTGGTTAAGCAAATAATAATAATAATAATCGGCAGGGATCCCAGACCAATACAATTAGTGTGCCTCCTCTATTTTAAAAGCCACGAGCCGCCACTGTCCCTACTAAATTCTACGCCCTGATAAGTGTGCGATTAATCACACAAAAAGGGTGATTAATCTGATTAACAATTTTAATATATTGACAGCCCTAATAAAGTTATAGTGTTGTAAGTGTAGTGTTTTTTTTTCTTCAAACTTTAAATTGCATTATAATCACAACAAGAAAACTGGACATTTCATTGTTTTAATAATATTCATAATATTAGGAATATTAGGAAATTTGTTCTCACATTTTCTAATCGGTTGTCTGTGCTGCGTCTCATAATGCCTTAGCCTTGATGTGCAGCTAATTATTAATTTTTGTTCAATTAATAACATGCAGCATTATCATTCTAAACCGTGGTACAGTGTAACACACGTGCACGCTCTCTATAGGGACCGATGTAATGGCTGATTAGTCTGAAATGCATAATGACTCTGTACTTCATTATTAAATCAGGCTTCTCATTTAGTTTTCTCGGGTTTCCCGTCGGAAGTGATTAAAGTGCCCATCTAGGCCTGTGTAGATCTATTCAAATCATGCCTTTATAAAACAACAGATATGAGTCTGCTGGCTTTGTTTGATCATTTCTGTTCTGCATTTTCACTCAAATCATCTAAAGACAAAAGCATACACTATATGTGCATTATGAGTGGAGTATGATTTAAGCCACACTTCCCAAGGTTATATAGAGGCTGCATCTATTAAACCAGTAATCTGCAACCCATGACCATAATCTTGCATGTTAACCCAGATTTAACCTCTTCTCGACTGGAGTGAAGTGTGGCCAACTTGAGGTTTTTGTGTCATTCCGTCCCATGCACATCAATAATAAATGCTTTCACTCATATGCAGGCTCATGTTTTAGACATTTGGGGGTGGAATCCATGGAATTTTGCAGAAAGGATTCTAATATATTGAAATGTTTTAAAGGATTATGATTTTGACTCTCCTTCAGTGTTTTTTTTAAGTAGAAATCATGGCTAGATTAGTGCACTTACAATGGAAATACACACCATTAGACAATAGCATCACTTGCTTATGTGTGATAAAATTGCTTTCTAACTTTGAAAAGTTATATTCAATTTTTCAACTTCTGCTCATGGCATGTAAGTTAATATGCTGGTAAACCTAGTTACTTTTACTATGCATGCAGTATTTTTGTCTTGTTTTCCAGTATCCAACATTTTTAAATCTAGATACATTCACTTAAGAAGATACTAAGTCTTGTTTTCTGAAAAAATAAAGTTATTTTAAGCTTAAAACAAGAAAAATAAACTGAATTTACAGGGAAAACAAGATTACTTTTCTGACCCCAAAGGCAGATATTATTTCTTGTTTTAAGCATAAACTCAATTTTGAAAATTTTTTCAGAAAACAAGTCTTTATCTTATATCATTTTCCCTCTCAAGTAAATGTCTTGATTTAAAGAGAACCTATTATGCCCCTTTTTACAAGATATAATATAAGTCTCAAGTGTCCCCAGAATGTCTGTGATGTTTCAGCTCAAAATACCCCACAGATAATTTATTTTACCATTTTGAATATTAAATTAAATTCAATTTTATTTGCATATTTGAATATGCCCATTTTGAGATGTTTTCGTGCAAGTATCTTTAAATGCAAATGAGCTGCTGTTCCCCGCCCCCCTTTTTTCAGAAGAAGACCTAGCTAGGCCTTTAGCTCGTGCCAGATTGCAGTTCTTCATCGTCATGAAAGCTTATTATTTGCATGCGTTTTAAATCCATATCAGTTTAAACTTCTTATATAGGGTTTTCTGAGCGCACAGAAAGTGGCTGTCGCACTGCACGTGAGTACTAAACTAAGTTCTCTTTCGTATCTTATTGCGCTTAAACTGTCAAAAGCACACAAAATTTACATAAACACAATAGGTTAAGTCTGGGAACGTAAACAGCTGGGAAAGTAATCGCAATTTATATAAGATCTGTTTATTAAGTGACTGCAGCGTAATATACATGTACAGTACCCACTGCGGTCTATGCTGTTAATATGAATCAAACAACAAAAGAAAAACAGAAAATCACTCACTGCTCTTTAATAATTTTAGTTGCTTTAATAATACATTATTTTTATTTTATTTTATTTTTTGCTTGAATGCGGCTTTTAAATGCTCTGGTGGATTTAAACATGGCGGACTGTGTGCGGCTCACTCAGGGTACAAGTCGTGGGCGGGGCATGTACCAGTGTGACGTCACATTGGGCAGAAAACTGGGACAGCTCGTTTTGACACTTATTTATGGGGATTATATATTTATAAAAAAAAAGGAGTGGGTGGATTTTTACTATTATATGGCGGTTGCTTACACACTACGGACGCACATTTATATTCAAACACCATGTAAAAGTGAATTTTGCATAATAGGTCCCCTTTTAAGGATATTTAGATATTTGCACTGGAAAATAATAAAAAAATACTAAGAAAATATATATTTTTTATATTTGTATGAAAGTTAAAAAATAGTACATCCCTCCACTAAAAGGATATTTGAGACGATTTACAGCTCAGATAACACTAGGGATGGGCGTATCGATCCGAAGTATCGATATATCGATACTGACGCGAGTATTGAAAGTATCGATACTCAAACAAAAAATATCGATACTAAGGTGCGTTTTATTTACCAGTGGTTTTGTTTATTTAACAAAAATAATAATAATAATAATAAGTACAATATGCATTGAATTGGACGAATAACCTTTGTTAGCGAGTAATTGTGTAGGATAGAACTATTTTCCTGCTCATCTGAACACACGCAAATGTTGCAAGACAGAACCAATCAATCACAGAGAGCATTCACTCACTGCTGACAGTGCATTCAAACAGGGCTGCGTTTCCCAAAAGTATCATAAGAAAGCATTAAAGCTTTTGGGAATGGCAGCCCTGAACAATGCTTATCAGAGGACAGAAAAAATATATAAATGTTTGAGTTATTTCACAATAAACAAATTGAAATTGTAGCCTACATAGTTTGTGCAATTACAATTATTTAAATTGAACGTTGAAAGATAATATTGATCATGTTTTATTCTGTAATGTTAATAGAAATCATACACTGTCAGAATAAAAAGGTTGCATTTTATGCATGCAACAGCCATTCACTGGCAGTCCCTAATGGCAGTACAACATATTGCACTAAATCAAAAGTTCAAATGTTACAAATAAGTTAGAATATTTATGTTGTAATACTGGTAGCACTAATATAAAAATGTGATGATATATGTTACAAAAAAGTAACAATTTTGAAATACGTTGATGGTTGTATTTTTTTGTATTTGATCTCAGTATTCCTATCAATGTTGTATAAGGGTTTTTTATGCATAATAGTGACCCTAGAATGTGATCAAACAGTTTAAAATAGCTGGGCTAAGATATATAACAATTTTTAAGACTGCAGAAATATGTTAATTCAGTATACACATTATCCCACCGGTTACAATTGTGACTGACCATAAAATACAAATTTTCACACACTTTTCCAAAAAAAAAAAATTATTGATTATTTCAAAGGGTTACTAATGACACATCATTTGGATATTTTCATGTCTGGGAAAAATTTGGGATTAAACGGGCTAAAATGCGTTTTCAACATAAAGTTAAGTGGTTTTCATTACCCATTTTACTCTTAATAATTTAATAAATTTCATAATTTAGTGCAGAAGTATCGAATCAGTATCGATATCGACGATACTGCCTTGAAAAATATCGGTATCGTATCGAAAACAAAATAAGGGGTATCGCCCATCCCTAGATAACACATTTTAATTCATGTAAGTGCTTTAACAACAAGATAGCTTTACATTTCTGCTTTTAACATCTCAAAGTACTTCTATTGTAAGTGAATTACTGGTTTTGTACAGAAAATGGAGAGGCCAGTGAAATTAATTCCTGTGGGAATCAATATTATAATTATAGTTTTGTTAAATTTATTCGCCTGATGATCTCCA
>NW_015662919.1:1009501-1021208 GCF_001515625.1 Sinocyclocheilus rhinocerous
CACACACATTTGATAATGCCCAGTGATTTTAAAAGCTTGTTCTTTATGCAAAATATAGTGCATTTGCTTCTGAATGGAACACATTAACCGACTCTCTCTTTCTGCTTCCCGAATAAATTTGGTTCCAAATGATTCTGCTTTTCATCTCCATCTAAAGGCTCTGAAGACAATAGGATGTGAGCTTGTCACTGAATGACATGTGAGGTAATCTGTGCTTTAGTTTAGAAGAAAAACACGTGGCATCTCTTTAAAGGGGTCATATGAAGTTGCTAAAAAGAACATTATTTTGTGTATTTGGTGTAATGAAATGTGTTTATGCGGTTTAAGGTTAAAAAAACACATTATTTTCCACATACTGTACATTATTGTTTCTCCTCTATGCCCCGCCACTCAGTGTCTCCACGACATGGCGGCAGCGGAAACAATACTACAGCGAGAATAAAAGTTATGCCTTCTTTCTTTGCGTGAACATTTGGGCGGCGTTATGCAAATCTTCCCACACAGTGACGTAGACATGTGGGGGCGTGTTAGAACGAGCCGTTTTAGGTAGGTGTGGTTGACTCTTAACTTTTATAAAGAATATCTCTTTGGGTTTGAGACTTTAGTCTTTGCAACTTTAGGGATCTTATCTATGCACGAACAGCTTGTAACACTCCAAAGAGAAAGGAAAATTTGAAATTGCATCATATGACCCCTTTAATAACGTTGGCAGCGTCCCTATAGGGCAGTGTGTGTGTCAGTGTGGAGCTCAGGAGATCCTCCACGCTTCTTTTTGCTCCACGCTTCTGCTCGTGGCTATAAATGCTGTGTGAATTTAAAGTGTCTGCTGGCTTTTTCACTGACCTGGTTTTGTAGAGATCTGCTGATGCATCTCTGCCCTCTCATGTGACCGCGGGCTTTCAGAGACATGGCTGGACTTTAGCGCAGATCGCCGGTCACAGTTTACATGCACTGTGTGAAATATTATGATCTGCCAATACAGCAGATAGATCAAATGTCTTTATGACTGTCAGAAATGATTGACAGAAGTCATGACAGTATTGCCAATATTGCAGAATACATACTTATTGTATATGTGCATTAGCAATACTAGATCTTTATTTATCTGATTATTTTAGGAGGAAAGGGGAAAGGAAAAAATATTTTGCATAAAGAAATTGGGGATATTTTACACTAGTTTAAGACTATTTAATTTTTTTGCATCGCAGTGATAAACATTTGATTTTAATTTCATGACAAGCACATGCCTCCCAAACAGTGTTATTAAAGTTTACTAAAACTAAAACCATAAAAAAAACTTGAACTGAAATAATTATAATAATCAAATATAAATAGCTTTAAACTTCTTTTATTTCAGCTAGAAGCCAAAGCAATATTTCTCATTTTAGTTTAGTTTAAAGGGATAGTTCACCCAAAAATGAAAATTAGCCCATGATTTACTCACCCTCAAGCCATCGGTGTATGAACTAGCCCTTTAACTTGATGCAAAATGCAAATACATAAATACATAAACTAATAATATTTTTTTTAACTCAAGTAAATTTAATAAAAAATGATATAGACATATAAAAAAAAATTTAAAAAAAAGAAACTAACAAAAATGACAAACCCCACAACAAAATGTTTAAAAATGTAACTAAAATTAAAATGAAAACAGAAAATATAAAAATGAAAACTAATTCAAAATATTAATAAAAACTATAATAGTATCTCATTTATACTAAAATAAGTGTTTTATTGTACATATAAGTTATTACCATAATTAATGTAAGTTAAAAATACAAAATTACAATGATTTAAAAGAAAAAAAAATTTTTTTAAATGTAACTTTTTTTTTCTCATGTATTCATGAGAATGTGGGCTTCATTGTCATGAAAAAAAAAAAAGAAGAAAGAAAATCGTATCTTGAAATCAGTATTGTGAATCGTATCGCATCGTAAGTTGAGTGAATCGATCCATCCCTACTGGTTAAACTATTTCTTTCTTTCTGAAATTTGATGACTTTTTCTCATTTAGGGTCATGAATGTGCATGCAAAGTTTTGACGCATAGATGCATTTTGGAAAGGCTATACAAATTGTGTTTCCAAAAATCAACAAGCTGAAAAAAGTCAGGTTAAAATAAATAAATAAATAAAATTCTTTATTGTAAATGACTTTAATATCAAATAACATATTATAGTGTTATTTTAGTATGATTAATATACTATTATAGTGTTTGTTAACATTCTTTAAATTTTATTTTAAATTTCAATTTTATATTTATATTTTCTAAATTACACTAAAAATATTATAAAATAAAAAAATAACCTTTATTGTAGGTCACTTCAGCATCAAATAACACATTACAGTGTTATTTTAGTATCATTGATATACTTTGTTAATATTTTGAATTGGATATTATTTGTATATTTTCTGTTTTCACTTTAATTTTAAAGTTGTATTAATTTTGTGATTTTTTTAAATATAGTTTTTTTTTATTAGTTTTACTTTATTTAATTTTTGTTATTTTCATCAAGTTAAACTAAACGAAAATGATTGCATTGCAACTAACATTTGTTCATTTCTTTTAAAATCTGGTTTTAGTCGTTAACTATAATAACCGTGGTACATTACTACTTAGAACAAACCTGGTAAAAATAACTGGCCTTGTTTCGCCCTCCAGGTGTGACGTCACGTCGACACTATAAATAGTGAAACGTGAAACCGATCTGAATTCATTCAAATCACACAATCTAAAGTCTAAACTGAAATCGTATTCTACATTTTTCCAGCTGTTTCTCTCATATCGTTCGGGAATTGAGTTTAACCTGCTGTGACTTGAGGTTTGTCCTGCGTCCACGGGAATATTGACTTCCCTGCGCTCTCTTATATCTGCGTTTAGAATATGCGCATATGTATGTGCTGTGTGTCAGGAGTGATTACGGCTGGAGAGACAGACAGACAGAGACAGACAGGATCACTGTGAGTAAAGGAATTACATCCCATTTGCCTGAAACACTCAGAAATGAGTGAAATAAAGAAATGAAGATGATTACATCATCTGAGGCGGAGAGTGTGCAAAAAGAGGGAGGAGTTTCGTTCCTGGGTGATTTCTGCTCTTCATTAGCAGCAGAATAATGTGCTGAGATGTTTAGGAGACATGTGATCATGTGTGAGAGAAACTGAAGTGCAATTCAAGCTGGATTCCCTCATTTCTCTCTCTTTTATACATTCTTTGTCGACAGGGTTTTCCTCAGTGGGCACTTTGGCTAAACAAAAACCAGTCTTTTTTGCAGTTTAGTTTCTATAAATGCTCTTTATTGGGAAGGAATTTTTCTAAACATTACAATATGTTTTCATAGCACAATTTGTCTATTTATTTTTTTCATTTATTAAATTTTTTTTTTAATATTATGTTTTATTTTTAACATTAATTAAATGGTTTTAATGTTGTCCATTTATTTTTCCAGTTAGTTTAAAATTTATTTAATATTTTATTTTCAAAACATTAAGTAAATAAACTGTTTTAATTTGGTCTATTTATTTTTCTAGTTAGTTTAAAAATTATTTAATATTTTATTTTTATTTTATTTTTAAACATTAATTAAATAAACAGTTATAAAATGGTCTATTTTTCCAGTTAGTTAAAAAGTTATTTAATGTTTTATTTTATTTTATTTTTAAAACGTTAATTAAACTGTTTAAAATTTGTCTCTTTTTCCAGTTAGTTTAAAAATTATTTAATATTTTGTTTTGTTTTATTTTTTATTTATTATGTAAAATATATAACATTTTTGTTACTAATTACTACTTTGATAACTGATTCCTTTATTTTATTTTTAAGTGTCACTTCTAGTTCTCCATACTTTACAACTAAATTATTTTGAATGCTAACTAGAGAATCTCTACCACTAGCTATGTTTCCATCACCCTGTTTTTATGTGCATTTTGAAGTGATGGAAATGCCAAATTTAAAAACAAAAAAATTCCCTAAATTCGCAAAATAGTTTTTACGCTCGCTTGAGGTGGTTTTTGACTTGTGCGAAAAAGGGTTAATGAGAAAAATAGGAGATGGAAACGTATTTTGCGAATAAATTATTCCATGCGCATCAAAAAAGTAATGTGACTTTGCGCTATGGGACGGCATAACCTGACTAACCAGCGGGCCGATCTCGTTGCACAGCATCTGAAATGTTGTTATGGTCGTTCTGAAATGCCTGAGCAAAGTCTGTCATCAAAGTATTTCTGTATAATTGTGACTTTATTTAACAATTAGTCTCCTCTGTGTCTCTCCGCATCACCGTAGCGACATTTTGGAGAATATGAGCTGAACGCAAGCAGCTCATCAGCAGCTCATGTCAGCCGCTCTGCACGGATGCGCTGTTTTCGTTCAAATAAAAGCGTAAATACACGTAGAAAACGTATCCTTGTGTCGCGGCTGACACAGAATAGCATTAATTTACTTGGCAGTCAATGGGACAGTCACACAAGCCTCCCGGTTTTCATCCAAAATATCTTAAATTGTGTTCCGAAGATGAACGAAGCTTTTAGGGGTTTGGAACAACACCGCATTTATTGGTTTCGTCTTCTATAATATCATTTATTATATATGAAAATTATCATATTCAGTGGCTTCTCCTACTTTTCTTAGTGACATTTAGTACCAGTTTATCAGGAAGTGACGATTTTGTTCTCTTTGACTCGTTGGAATTTAAACGATGCTTTATTTGCAAATGTTTTTTGCGATATTCCAATTTTGCGCATAAGTTAAAATCGCAACTTTGGATGGAAACCCGGCTATTGTTGAGTTCCCAAGATGTTTCTTTGCTGTTTCAGCCATTTTTCCTGCTGAAATGAAGCTGTTCCTCCTCTGTAGCGCTGGCGAGGTTGTGCTGTGCCGTGTCAGTGATGGGTGATCTGTTTTCATTTGTCAGCTCTCTCTCACGGATGGTGGCACATGACAAAGAGGCTCGACACACTTGACGCCTGATTGATATTTCCATCGCCGGCGCGGTTGTTTTCCAGCAGGTGAATATGAGATGGGAAATAGCACAGAGTGCTGTGGTTCTGCAGTCTCAGAGTTTTTAATCCAGTTTATTTACATGAATGTGGTATAAACCTTAGTCCCATTTCGTTTTTGTAAGCTCCAAAACTCTTAAAGTGACAGTCCGCCCAAAAATGGCATTTCTAGCATCATTTACGTACCCTCTTGTAGGTGTGGGCGAGATTACCAAAATCTTATATCACGATATGAGTAATTTTATTTCACAGTTACGATATATATCACGGTATAGTTATTTTTGCTTTCAATAAGGTCTTTATGATATAACATTTTTTGATACCTTAGATAATTTCATAATTCTTATCACCAGTGTCAATATAACAAAAAAACAATACTAGTCTAAAAAAAAAAAAAAAGTAAACAGTCAGCGATTAAAAAAGAATAAGAAACTAATTACAAGCAATAGGACAAACAACTACAGTAGAACAAATAAATAATCATTGTATAAAGTAATCAAATGTATAAAAACACTGTATATTCTTCACTGTGTAAATTAAATGTATATTTCTTCTTATTAAAGTTACAAAAGTGATTTAGTCAAGAGCAGTGGGAGATTTTCTCTCTTTTTGTTTGATAAACATGAATGACAGACAGCAGGAATATTAGACTGCTATCACTTTAAGAGCTGCCTGGATCCAATATACTGTTGCACATGTGTTTTCTTTCATGTTTTCTTTCTCAGCTGTTTGCTTTCACTTAAGACCTAAATTACTGTGTTTACGAGGATATTTGCAAAGACGGGCATTTTGACACATACAAGTGTGTGTATTTAACCGTTCAAAGCCTATAAAGTGGCAAAAATAACTCCAGCCAAATGAGTTCTCTTTCACTGCTGATTGCGTTTCAACGGTTCAAAAACACAATGCTTAAAAACGCGTGTAAACGATAAGTTTTCGTGACCATGAAGCACAGCATGTGAGCGTGTAACTGCGATAGAGACGATAGTCGAAAATATCTACCGGTTAATTGTGTAGATACCCCTACTCTCATGTTGTTATGACTCTAAAGATGCAACACGAAATGTGTTTTGCAGAATCTTCATACAGCTCTTACCAGTCATTTTAACTAAAAATCGTATAGTTAGATGTAGACTTTGTGACAACTAGTCTCTCCAACTGAAGTTTGTAATATTCAGTGTTCTATATGTTTGTTTTTGTGCTTGGTTTGAAAAAAATATGAGTGTTCCTCATGCAAAACTTGGTGCAACAATGATGGAGTGTTGTGTGTGGTTGCTAGGGTGTTCTGTGTGGTTGCTAGGGTATTGCTATGTGGTTGCTATGGTATTCTGCATAGTTGCCAGGGAATTGCTTAGTAAATGATAAAGAAGTATACTAATAGCACACTTGAATAAACTTCTTTTTCGTAAGGGATACGTGGCTGCTCTCAAGTATAAGGGGCTTTCCTTGCCATTAATGCTTGGATAACCCCTTATTTATACTGTGACATGGCCACCGGAGCTGATCGCATCCACTGTAGTCAATGCTTGTGTTTATTGACGGCATGTTTCAGAAGCGTCCCAGAAGTGGCTCTCCGTGCTGCTTCTCTAAAGATACACACATACGTCTCCTTCCATTATAAATAATGGCTTCTGTGGTGGCTTCGATATAAGTTAACATGCCAACATCCGTTGCCATGACTTATCGTGAGAGAAAAAAATTATGTTTTAGTTGCATACCATCGGTTAATGGAAACGCCGTCATTTCACAATTGTTTTTTTAACCAACATTTATAAATGATCGCAAAAGTTTTGCGCAAATCTGTAATGGAAACGCAACTAATGATCCTGAAGACATTATTTTATGCCTAATCCTGATTTCCACTCCTTTGCAGTTAAATTATATATTTTGATTACTTCGTTTTATTGTTGAAACTGTTGAAACTTTCAACATTTGACTGCTTTTGTTATTTGGGTAAATGCATTAAAACTACATGTATATATAATATATATACATTGGGGGGGTTGAATGAAAGTTATTTATTTATTTATTTTATCTCAGCATAATAAAATTAGGTAATATTAGGCATTTTTGGAAATCTGTGATGTGTTTGCATTACATATAACAAAAGGTTTTAATAATTTATTTTAAAGAAATATAGCACAAGCACACTTTTCAGTCAAAGCAAAGAATTTTAAGTTTAAGTTTCAAAATAGAAAGAATAGATATTTAAAATTAATTAATTTAAATTTGAATATTGGTCTGTTTTGTTCTATTAGCAGATTTTTTTTTAAATAGTCGCTATTGTTTAATTAAGAGATTAAAATATTAGTTGTATTGTTCTATTAAGAGATTACAATTTTAGTCTTATTGTTCAATTAAGAGATTCAAATATTAGTTGTATTGTTCAATTAAGAGATTTTTATTAATATTATTATATAAATATTATTAGTTGTGATTTTAATTTTTTTGAACTCAAATATATCATACAACAGATATTGATTTACAATTTACAAGAAAATACTATTTCAGTCTTTCTACTTCAAAATTTCATGTTTTCATTTCATTCAGTGTGTTACTGGCTTTTTCTTTGTAGTTATTTATGAAATTTACTAGCAATTTTTTGAGCAAAAAAAATTGATGTAGGATTTATAAAAGAAATTTTAGTGTATACTGAAAAAAAATTAATTCAGAAATTGCTAGTAAATTTCACAAATAATTATAACAGCAAGTAACACTTTGAGTAAATTATTACATTTTAAAATAGAAAGACTGAAATTGTATTTTTCTTGTCAAATGTGCTCCAGAATCATGTTTTAATAACAACTTCAAAAAAAAAATTTTTTTTTTACGGTGTATAACTGAGATGATTATAATTTAATGTTTTTGCAGCCAGAGCAGTTTTTATCCAAAACAGGGTGACAGCATTAAACTTCAACAGATTAATTTACACCAAATACAAGGAATAACACTAGAAAACACTGTTTAAAGACTGAGATTTCTGGAGGCCAAGCTGTTTCTCTCTGTCCTCCTGTGAAAAACAGATGCTGTTTTATTCATCTGTCTGAAAGTTATACTCCGAATCTTTCCTCCCACTACAAAGACATTGAGCTCAAAGGCAGAGCCTCTCATTAGTGTGGGCGGATGAAGACCCTTGGCGGTCTTTGTTATATGGAGAAATCGCTAGAACAGCGTCTGTGAAGTCCGTCACCGGAGGGACCGTCGGTCCGTTTAGATTGTGTTCCTCATCAGGAGATGAGAAGAATCCCAGGTCAGTGTGATTGATTTGCACTACAAAGCGAAGATGAGGTATCATGTGTGACTCTTGAGGACGGACCACCCAAAAACCATGAAACTGAGAACGCGTGAACCGATCTCATATAACTGACCCTAAGCAACAACGCTCCAAACTTGCATTTAATTTCCTGATATACTCGAAAGTGTTTGTGACAAGTGGGTGTTTGAATGATTAAACATGAGTTTGGTGTTCTGACTGCGGTCGGGAATTGCAGTTCAAATCTTGGCCGTTATTGAATACAGCATAAAGTTCATTGGCTGTAGATGTTGTTTAGAGTCATACAGTATGTCGTGTTCAGAGACTGTTTTCTCCAGTTTTTATAGACCGTCTGGTTGCAGAAGGTATCAGGAGGCGGGACATCCTCATTATAGAGATAATTTTATTGGACAAAAATTTGCATACGCCATCAGTATTCTTGGTCAAGTGTTCTTGAGTTTTAAATGCATACATTTCATAATATTTATTTTGTACACTTTTTGGAGTACACGAGCATGTACAGTGTCCCCGGAAGTATTAAAACAATGTTACATATAACAAATGGCACTTGTTTTAATCGTTTATTTTACAGAAATCTAGCACAAGCACACCTTTCAATCAAAGCATTTCATAAATTTCTTTTAAATTTCAAATTTCAATTTTTTTAAAGTTTCAAAATAGAAACAATAGATATAGTTAAAAACATTTTAAATTTGAATATTATTCATTGTTCTATTAAACGATTAAAATATTAGTTGTATGTTCTATTAGGAGATTTAAATATTAGTCAAGTATTAATTAAAATATAATTGTCGCAGGTGAAAAGTCTTTCAATTTAATTTTTATTAAATTTTCCAATTTTAATTGGCAGTTATTTAAGTGACTATATTGAGAGATAAAGTGTATGGCTTTAATTTTAATAAATAATGTCTTGATTTCAGGCAGAATCACTGTATCGTGGCATCAGGACTGTGGTTGAAAATGACATATTATGGTAAAGATTTTGGTTGAAAGTTGAAGTCTCTGAAAAATTTACTTTCTGGTTGTCAAACTTTTGAACATGTTCATAGGTAATGTAATTAGGAGAACTGACTTCATGCATTCATGAACAATTAATGCAATTAGTTTAAAATAATTGAAAAGAGAAGTTAATTCTGAGAAAACCTCTAAAATAAATCATTTGCATGCAACTTGGTTTGATGTTTTGTATGTAATGCAATGGAATTTTTAAGTCTGACTCAAGTGAAATAAAATGCAGAACTTTTATATAATGTGTGGATTTGGATAAGATTACGCAGAAACTAAGCTTGCATTTCTATATCAGTGTGAGTGCAGTGTTCTGAGGTGTTGTGTGGTGTGTTCCTCTATGGCACGGACTCCGGTCATTGACTGATTTTGTGAATCCCGCTGGCTAGTGTCCATGGGACATGAAAGAGCCTTCAGATGTTGAAGATTCCCTCTGGTTCCTCAAACACTGGCTTTCTGTGCTTCTCATCTCCTAACCTGGTCTTCATCGCTTTTAAAAATGGACAAGCATCATGGTCTTCAGATTCTGGATGAGCTCCATACTGTATGAAGTGTGTTTGTATGAATGCAATGCAGCTGAAATATAGTGGTGCTTTTTTGTTCATTTTGGATTTTAAGGATTTTAATTTCTGCAAGAATTATTCCTCAAACTAGTGTAACTTGGTAACAAATTTCAATTCAAACTGAAAGTAAATAGTATCTTCTGCTTTTTTATTCTTTATTAAACTGAAAGGAATAGTTCAGCCAAAAATTCAAGATGTAGATGAATTTGTCTCTTCATCAGATTTGGAGAAATGTAGCATTGCATCACTTGCTCAGCAATGGATGCTCTGCAGTGAATGGGTGCCGTCAGAATGAGAGTCCAAACATCTGATAAAAACATCACAATAATCCACAAGTAATCCACACCACTACAGTCCATCAATTAACATCTTGTGACGTGAAAAGCTGCGTGTTTGTAAGAAACCAATCCATCATTACGGCATTTTAACCATTGCTTCCAGCTAAAACACGAGTCCAAAATCCATAATAACGCTTCCTCCAATGAAAAATCAAAATCCACACAACACATTTGTTCAGAGCTGTTTTGGCTTGTAATCGGTGCTTGATCTGTGCAGATTTCTCTCATGATTCAGACGAGACGACTTCACTGGAGGAAGCATTATTATTAAGGATTATGGACTCATATTTTTTTCCAGAAGTGGCAAAGTTAAAAACGTCTTAATTATGGATTTGTTTCAGCTTTTCTCTTCACAAGACATTAACTGATGGACTGGAGTGGTGTGGATTACTTGTGGATTATTGTGATGTTTTTATCAGCTGTTTGGACTCTCATTCTGACGGCACCCATTCACTGCAGAGCATCCATTGGTTATGCAATGCTACTTTTCTCCAAATCTGTTTTGATGAAGAAACAAACTCATCTTGGATGAACTGAGGGTATTTTTGGGTGAACTATACCTTGAACAAATCTAAAATTTCTATTGCTCCGGCTGTGATTAAATTCTATAAATAGAATCAATCTGCTCTGTTCTGAAATGAACGCAGTTACTCCATCACATCACTTTATTTTAAGACTCTTAACTGGACTTGAATATAAAACCTCTAAAAGCAGAAAAGGACGAGGTGGAAACCAGGCTCTTTCATTCTTCTGAAAGGTATTAACATACAGGGAATGACTACTTAGGATTGATTAAATTATTCAATTTTCGAAAGGTCTGTCTTGAAGTAGGAAAGGTGCCATGTATAATTTACCTCGATATACTCTCATTGGAAGATGCTTCTAATGTTTTTGAGAGTCTACTACAGATCGTATTGAAATCTAAGACTAGACCAAGAAGAATGCGAGTTTTAAGATGTGTTTCAGAGAATATGAATGCATCTGTGAATGCAGATAATATGAAATCTGAAAATAAAGCCTCATATCGCAGTTTAATGCTTATATATATATATATATAAGCATTAAATGATGCCTGTAATGATGTGTTTCTGAGTGGAACAGGATATTAAAAATGAAATATATGGTGTGAATTCTGATTTCATGATCATAATAACAGATGGTGCTCCACTTTCCCATGGTCACCTCTTGCCAGCATCTTATCTGTATGTGCCTCGGGCTCCACTAATAACATGATTGTCATGTGAAGTAGCTGGAGGGGAAAGAAAGAGAGCAATAGACGGATAATGAGAGTAATCTCAGAGGAATCAGATATAAGATCATCATCTCCAGGTTCCTCTTCATGCACATGAGAGGATGAGAGAAAACTTTATGTTCTGCTTTGTTCTTCCTGAATCCATTGTGGAAATGGAGACAATGACAAAAACATCTGAACGTCTTCTAAGCCTCACCTGTTATGGTTGTTTTATATATATATATACAGTATATATATATATATATATATATATTATTATTATTATTTTTATTTTTT
>NW_015662919.1:1021442-1040133 GCF_001515625.1 Sinocyclocheilus rhinocerous
ATTATTTTTATTTTTTTGTATTTTCCATTTTAATTTTAAAGTTTAAGTAATTGTGTGTTTTTGTATTAGTTATTGTTTTTAAATGTCTATATAGTTTTTATTTTTATTTCAGTTTTAAATATTTTAGTACATCAAGTTAAACTAAATGAAAAGGAAAAATGTTGCCATAATTAGGTGAAATGTAAGTTTAAGTGGTTTACATTTATTTTATATTTTAATTAGTTAATGTTTATTTTATTTGAAGTAATGAAAATGTTTTTATGGTTTAATTTTAAGTTTTAGTTAATTATATTAATCCTGGTTTGGATACCTAAATTATTATTTGTGCCTATGACTTTTGCACGCATGAACATTTTCTTCTGAAATTTGTACAGCACGAATGCAGACTGAATGCGTTGAATTTGCATAATCAGTAGTTTCGCGTGAGGTCGAAAAAGTTCCTGATGCATATTTCGCTCATTTGCTTGGACAAATTACAGTTCATGGCACAAGGAAGTGTGTTGGCTTGCCGTACGCTCCACGTTTAGGATGTTTGTTTTCTGTCTGTTTGTTTTATAAATCATCTGGAGTGCTCACAACAGGTTGTAACTTTTTAAGTACCTCGAGGACTGCTCGTCAGGGTGGAGGCTTGGCTGTTATTTTTAATAATATGATTAAGTGCAAGTTGTGCAACTATCTCTTGGGGTGTTCCACAGGGATCAATTCTTGGCCCAACAACGTTTTTTCGTTATACATGTTGCCTCTGGGGGCGATTTTTAGGCAATACAATATAAATTATCATTTGTATGTGGATGATTTACAACTGTACCTTCCTCTTGAGTTTGATGACTGTACATCATTTGCAAATTTTTCTATGTGTTTGACTGAGGTAAAGGGATGGTTGACTAATAATTTCCTACAATTAAATGAGGATAAGACCGAGTTTATTATATTTGGGAATAGACTCCCTGAGAAAGAACTGGTTGAGATTTAGGCTATGGTCTATTGTCAAACAACATTCATGGTTTTGTGAAGAACTTAGGAGTAATTAGGACAAGTAATCAGTGTTGTGAGAGCATCTTTTTTTTCAGTTGAGGATGTTATCTAAATTGAAACTGATCCTTTCTACCAAGGATTTGGAAACTGTTATGCATGCTTTCATTTCCACAAGATTGGATTATTGCAATGCTTTATATTTAGGCCCAAGCAAATCTCTGGTTGCTCGTCGTCAGTATGTTCAAAATTTTGCAGCGAGACTTTTAATATATATTAACTAATATTAGAAAACGGGATCATATAACACGTGTTGATATCTCCTCACTGGTTACCTGTAAATTATAGAATCCAATACAAGGTGTTAATGTGTACAAAGCATTGCACAATCAGGCTCCTGAGTATATAAAGGACATGCTGTCTCCTCACCAATCTCAACATCATCTGCGCTCTTCTCAGAACTTGCTCTTAGCAGTTCCTCGGTCTCCTTTAAGGTGTAGTGGAGATCGCGCCTTTTCAGTTGTGGCTCCTACACTTTGGAATGACTTGCCGCTATTCATTAAATCTTCATCAACTGTGGACATTTTTAAAAGGAACTTGAATCATGGGTCTTGTAATTTTCATTAAAAAAATTAAGGTGATAATTAAAAATATTGTGTATATTTCATTAAAGAAATTGTGATTCAGTGTTGTATAGAAAATATTGAGGACTTTGTACTAATAAAACCAAGAGATGTGTTTTCCTCATTTTTTTTTAAAGGAAGCTTAAGCAGTTTTGGGGCTTGAATTGAGGAACTGATTAAACAAAAAAAAAATTAAGTATAGAAGGCTACCTATTTATTGTAAGAGAATTAGCTCAATTTTGCAGTTTTATTTTAGAGGTGATCGTTAGTTCCCAGCATGCTTTGCATATGGCTGGATATGGAGAGTACATTTAGAAATGAAATGCTATTTTATGTGTTTTTGAGTGAAGGGAAACATCTATTAATGTTTAATGTTCAGTTATGTTTGACATTTGAAAGAGTTTCTGTTACATTGAAGTTTCCATTGCACAGTGCAATCGTTACCATTGTGCAGAAGAGTAGAGCTTATGGTTATGGATACTACTCCTCTAATGCATTAAGCCTTGTTCAATGAGCAGTAGCTTTACTAGTGCTAGTGCAGTACTTTCCAGTATTTCTCAAGTCTATTCCTACTTGAGCTGTTTGGCTGTATACAGTCTTTTAAATGTACAAAATAACTCAAAGTCAAATACAAACAGACCTCACTCAAAATCACAGACTTTTGAGAATCAACTTAAAATAAATGAGCACATTTCACTCTTCGTTGTATCATAGATTAATTAATCTAGGAGATTTCACATGATTTATTCAGGTAGATTCCATTAAAAAATCAAGCATGGAAAAACTACTCAAAAATATTTTTTTTAAGTAAATAGCTCGTTCCATTTTTTACAGTGTAATGTTATTTTTTTAGAGTTTTAATTTGGTCCATTCTCATGGTTTTGAAAGTGCTTTATAAATAAAAGTTAAGAGTTTCAAGTTTATCACATTACAGCTAAATCTCGCGTGCAGAAAGGTCAGTTTTCTCTTGTCAATAGCGTAGCGATGTATAAAGCACAGCTCACACAGAAGTAACTTTCAATCCAAGAAACTTTCTGTTGGTCAGTGTGGCGATTTTACATGACCGACTTGACAATGAGCAAAATCTATGCTCAGAACTTTTTCTTTCTCATGCAAAAACTCCCGATTGCATGGATTCATACAACAGACTGGATTTCACCCGCGTAACCATGATGTGAGCAGCAGTAAATGTGACCCGCATCTTAAGAAAGAATAGTATATTGAATGTTTGTGAAACAGTTAGGCTGCTGTATTCGTCAGTGAAAGCATCTTTTTTTTTGAAGAGCGTGAGTTTGGCAGTAGCTGAGATGACAGTGACGTTGAGGCGAGTGAGTCCCATCACTACTTCTGTTCTGTGTGAATGCATCGGATGGTTTTTGGAGCGTGAGGTTTCCAGACGTGTGTTCCTGATAGTGGCAGGTTGAGGATTATGTAAAGTGTGAGAGGAGGGAGCGCGAGCCATGCTGTCAGGCATGTTTGACTTGTTACCATCACTAAAAACACAGGCACATCAGATCTAATGAATTTTGTGTTTGCAACCCATTTTACTTCTCTAATGTGACATTTTTCAGAGTGAAACTGGATATTTAATATCATAAATATATAAAACATTGTAGAACAGGATCTTGAATTGAAGTGTGTATCAAGTTACACTATTATAGTTAACTAAAAGTAAATAAACATAATTTACATTAAATAAACATAAACATTTTTGTTATTAAAATAAAATAAAATAATACAAATAAATGTTGACTGGAATAACATCTAAAAACTTATTTTTTTTTCAGCTAGTTGCCAAGACAAATTTCTCATTTTCATTTAGTTTAACTTGCTGTACTAAAATAACTAAAGCTGAAATTAAAATAAATAAAACATACAGACTTTTAAAAAATCTATCTATCTATCTATCTATCTATCTATCTATCTCTCTGCCATTCTATCTATCTATCTAATTTGTGTGTGTCATTAATAAAAATACTGCAGTATTTTTGTCTTGTTTTCCAGTAAAAATAAATATATATGTAAAATAAGATATATAGACATATGGACATATTTTTAAAAAGCTAATAAAATTGACAAAATCACATAACAATATTACTAAAACTTAAAAAAAAAAAATTAAAAAGACAATGTAAAATATAAAAATAAAAACTAATTCAAATTATTATAGCATTTAAATAATACTATTTGTTTTACTGGATTTTTAGTCAGTATATTTGTCTTGTTTTCCAGTAATAATAATAAATAAAAAAAAACAGCAAAAAACACAAGACAAAACAAGATAAATAAAGATAAAAAGATTAAAAAGTTATATATATTGAAGATTTTTCAATATATCTTAAATCAGATTTATTTTTATTACCTCACTGAAAAATTGTTTTGTTTTGTTTTAAGCATAAATCTAACCAAATTTAGGGTGCTTTGTGCTTATTTTGCAGTGTTTGGGCAAATCATGCGCAATAAAAGCAGAAGCATAAATAATAGTCAAATTTGATTTGATGTTTACTCTAAACTTTGTATAATTGAGGTTTTGTTAGCTCTCATTTCTCTCTCTTGTACCTCAGATGACATGAGTGTGTTGAAGCTCAACATGGGAGCGACTCTGGCAGGAATCCACCGAACACAGGGTGAGATGGAGGGTGTGTGGCGCAGCCGTCCCACTGAGCTCAAAATGGTCCCAGATGGGCTGTGACAGGTTTGACGGGTGGCTGCAGATCTCCGGTGGCAGTGTTTCCAGGGGGAAGATTATTTTGGGCTTCTGGTGAGACTGTGTCCACGGGACACCATTTTGCACATTTCTGAGTTGCTGGTGTGGCAACAAAAATAAAGGCAGCTAATTAGATTCTATCAGAGCCACACAAAGCCCAGAGTAAAGCAGCAAACCCTTCTGAACTCAAGGGTCTATCGATACTCATTCATCAGCGGAAACATTCAAGCACAAACAGCAGCAGCAAAAAAAAACATGTTGGATGATTGAATGAAAACTGCATAGAGCTGTTGTTGCAATAGCAGTTAGGTCTTCAGTTACATTTATTATTTAATAATTTAAATTGTTTATTTAAATTGTAAAGTAGTTACTCATTATGATTTATTTTAATGCCTTTATGATGATTAAAAAATTGCAATCCAATTAAAAATAGGTGTTTTACAGTAAATCTGATGAGAAATACTATTGAGATTTTTTTTTAAAAATCGTTTTTATTAATTGAAATAAACCTGAAATAAAATATAAATATTAGAGGAAAATTTTTAACTTTACAAACTTAAACTTAAAAAATGAAAATGATTGAAATGTTGCCTTGAAATATTTGAACTAGGGGTGACACCGAATAGTCGAAGATTCGATGCTTCGGTAGGAGGAGCCTGATTCGATACCAATCTCACAGTCGAATATTCGCGAGGTGTTATGATCATATCATTTTAGCTATATGGGGGTGCTCAAATGTCTGATTTCACATAGAACTACTGGTTTTCTCCCAATAATTTAATATACAGCCTATTAAAATAATGCTGCAAATAAGAATCTGAAAAGAAAGAAGCTTTAAATAAATATTTCAACGTGCGTGAATAAAAAGTAGTTACTCATTATGATTTATTTTAATGCCTTTATGATGATTAAAAAATTGCAATCCAATTAAAAATAGGTGTTTTACAGTAAATCTGATGAGAAATACTATTGAGATTTTTTTTTTTAAATCGTTTTTATTAATTGAAATAAACCTGAAATAAAATATAAATATTAGAGGAAAATTTTTAACTTTATAAACTTAAACTTAAAAAATGAAAATGATTGAAATGTTGCCTTGAAATATTTGAACTAGGGGTGACACCGAATAGTCGAAGATTCGATGCTTCGGTAGGAGGAGCCTGATTCGATACCAATCTCACAGTCGAATATTCGCGAGGTGTTATGATCATATCATTTTAGCTATATGGGGGTGCTCAAATGTCTGATTTCACATAGAACTACTGGTTTTCTCCCAATAATTTAATATACAGCCTATTAAAATAATGCTGCAAATAAGAATCTGAAAAGAAAGAAGCTTTAAATAAATATTTCAACGTGCGTGAATAAATCCAACCACCCCTATAGATTTAATAATCTATAATCCATAATCCGTGACCGACAGAGGCAGGGATTTAAATCTTTAACAAGACTCAAACTGACACAGGCAGAGTGAAAGACTGGACTTTTTCGATCAGGTAGGGTACAAGTGATTTTAAAACATTTCAGCCGGTTTATATATATCGTGTATATATTATTTATCTCGTATAAGATGCATTTGGTTGAGTTGCGCTGTAGTAAGGCGCTCACGGTGATTATCTCTTCAGCTCGCAACAATGCAGAATATTAATAACTATGACTGGGACTGTCATATACATAACAATTATAATGAGAACACTATTATAATAAAACGCTGTGAATTTTTAGAGTTTAGCTGCTGTGTTTCTGCATGTTGTTGCATGAAGAACGCGTCCACAAAGGGAGTTCATTCAAAGCCGCACAGACACGTTCATGTGCATTCGGGGCATTTTGTGCAGATAGCCTATAAGTAGTAATATTAACGTTATGTTGTATAAATAACGAAGCTTATTCTATATGAAATAAATTGTAAAAAATGTTGTGAATTCTTAGGGTTTCGCTGACCTTTAATGTTAACTATCTTTTAATCAAAACATAAAACATTAACACACTTGACTCTTGGTAATGTATTTTGCCCCGCCCCCAAAACATATGATTCGACTATTAGTCGAATATCGGCAAGATTCGAAAATTCGGGGACACCCCTAATTTGAACAATATCTAAAATCAAAAATGAATAAAAATAACAAAAGCACATAACAAAATTACTAAAATGTAAACTACAATGAAAAATAAAACTGGAAATAATAAAAGCTAATTCAAAAGATTATATATATATATATATATATATATAATTTTTTGCATTACAGTAATAAATATTTGCATTAAAATGTTTAATTGTCATTGTTTGTTAAAACAGAATTTTTAATGCAAACCTTTTAAACATCTGAAACACCATTTCAGCAGGATTTTACATATTTTTTCTTCTTCATTTTTTGGTATCTTGTGAAATGTTCTGGACTGGTTTTGTGAGATTCACCTATGAACATATTTATCTCTCCAAACCAGACTGATGACCGTATTCCACTGATGTATGAATGTGGACAGAGTCAAAAATGACTTTCCTGCTGCCGGTTTAAAGAGATGTACAAATATTTGACTGATTCTGGTGGCATTTTGACCCTCACAATTTATGAGCTGCTCTGTAGATAAATGATGTCACAAAATAAAATCATGCAGCGCTTCAAAAGCCAACAGCAATCAATACACAAATCCTCATATCCGAGTATTTACAGGCAGCGAACACAGAGGTTACAGCCAATAGAGCAGCATGTCATCATTTCTGAGCTGTTTGAAATGATTGGATTTTTCCTATTTAAGACAGAGAATGCAGTGTCATTCACATTACGAGAGGTCACTGTAAATCAGTGCTAAATTAGTTGCTCAGTGAGCGTGAAATACATTTCAGTGGGTGAGAGTCTTCTGGTGGAGGTTTGATGGTCACTTGAGATCATCTGATGATGTGGGATATGAGAGTGACTTGCATATATCAGCTGTTCATATTCTTGGAGTTGAAGTTCACAGAAAAATGAATTGATGTATTTTTGAAAATGCATTGAATTTTTCACCTCCAGGCATCATTACCATGGGTATCACCTTATTTAATCATGGTACCAGACCAGTACATTACATTAGTTAATGCATTAGCCTATGTGAACTAACATTATTCAGTATAGTATATTTTTAAAGCATAATCCCAGTTCAGCTGCATTCATTCTGTGCATTTATAGAATGCATTTGGAAGCGTTGTCATGCAGTTGCTAGGGTGATCTGGGTGGTTTTTAAGATGTTGCTATGCTGTCCTGGGTGGTTTGTTGCTGTGCAGTTGCTATGGTGTTCTGGGTGGTTTTATGCACATTGCTATGCAGTTGCTAGGGTGATCTGGGTGTGTTTTAACATGTTGCTATGCAGTTGCTTGGGTGATCTAGCTGGTTTTTAACATGTTGCTATGCAGTTGCTAGTGTGTTCTGGACTGGGTGATTTTTAAAAAAATGTTTTTTAGTCATGGTACCGTGGACATTTGGATATTTTCTTTGCAGTACTTTGGAATATCATGGAAAATGAACACAGTTCTCACCTGGAAATCTTTTAGGTCAAACACAGGTTGAATCAATGCAATGACATTCTTCTTCCGGACCCATCAATAGTCATTTAGATTGTGACAACAGTCTTTAGCCCCCATGTGGTTCCTGTGTAAATACATTAGCACCATGTCTGTTGATATTTACAGTTCTACTGTGTGTGCCAGAACTTTACCCCAGTAGGGTGGGTTCAAGTGTTGATGTTTTAAACTCCAGGCCAGCAGAGGTCACTCTGACACCACTGCTAACTGATTCTGCCTTCCTCTGAAGGAGCAACTGCATTTTGGAAATAGGGTATGAATGCAGTAAATGTCTAGGAAAAAGGTACCATTACTTTATGATAACGGTGCCAACCAATAGTGTACTAGTGCATAAAACCACCCAGAACACCATAGCAACAGCATAGCAACATTCTAAAAACCACCCAGAACACCATAGCAACAGCATAGCAACATTCTAAAAACCACCCAGAACACCATAGCAACAGCACAGCAACATTCTAAAAGCACTCCGAACACCATAGCAACAACATAGCAACATTCTAAAAATCACCCATATCAACATAGCAACCAGTAGTTTCATTTGTGAATTAAAAACAAAACAATATAGTTTTTATACATGCAGTTCCTATGGCATTTTGAGTGGTTTTATGCATGTTGCTATGCAGTTGCAAGGGCGTTCTGGGTGGTTCTAAAAAACTTTTGAGACATTTTCTTCGCACTTATATCATGGTATAACATACGGAAATCAGTTCTCACATTTCTAGGGCATTCTGGTTGATTTTTAGTATGTTGCTATGCTGTTGCGAGGGTGTTCTGGGTGGTTTTTAACCATTGCAATGCAGTTGCTAGCATATATCTGGAGGTTTTTTTTATCTTTTAATGTAAAATATTAAGATATTATAATTATCTCACACCCCAATTTCTAGGGCGTTCTGGTTGATTTTTAGCATGTTGCTATGCAGTTGCTAGGTTGTAGGTCTGGTGACAACAGGGCGCCCTTTGTGGTTTGTATTCATTTGTGGCTGATCTCAGAGGATAACTGGAGCAAATGTGTGCGCTCGTCAGCAGACACCCATCCACCCGCCTCTCTTCCCATAATCACGGCCAATCAGCTGAGGGAACGCCACTGTACATTAATCACCATTTCTCCCTGGAAATGCCGCCAGCAGCTGCAGTCATCAGCAGTCGAGCACGTGCTCACTAGAGAAAGACAAAGACCCGTCATCATCTAACTGAACGGAGGGATGCCCGTCTTGAGAGCTATTTATATCCATCAATCTGTGCCAGTGAGCTGGTATTCGTACACTGCTGATGTGTCAGTTACAACAGCGTAGCATGATGACTGCACATGCCTGCAGGGAAGCACGGATTGCTGTTGTCTGATACTGTAGTGCTCTGGGTGGTTTTATGCATGTTGCTATGCACATGCTAGGAGGGTCATGGGTGCTTTGTTGGTCCTAGGGTACTTGGGTGGTTTTTAACACATTGCTATGTATGTGCTGGGGTGTTCTGGGTGTTTTTTGATATGTTGCTATGCAGTCGCTTATGGTGTTTGATTGTGTTAATGTTACTATGTAGTTGCTAGGGTGTTTTTAACATTTCTTTGCATTTGTTTGGGTGTTCAGGGTGGTCTTTAACATGTTGCTATGGAGTTGCTAGGGTGTTCAGGGTGGTTTTTAACATGTTGCTAAGGTGGTTTTGATTGAAGTAACGTTGCTGTGCACTTGCAGAGGCGTTTTGATGGTGTTAACATGTTGCTAGGGTGTTCAAGGTGTTTTGTTTTATTTCTTTGCAGTTGCTGTGGTGTTCAGGGTGGTTTTTTAACATTTTGCTATGCAGTTGTTAGAGTGTTTTGATTGTGTTAACATGTTGCTATGGAGCTGCTAGGGTGTTCAGGGTGGTTTTTAACATGTCGCTATGGAGTTGCTAGGGTGTTTTGATTGGATTAACATGTTGCTATGCAGTTGCTAGGGTTTCTAGGTGTTTTTTAAAATACATTGCTAGGGTGTTCTGGGTGATTTTTTTAGCATGTTGCAGTTAGAGTGGCTTGAGTATTTTTTTATTTTATTTTTTTAGAATATAGATAGTCTGTTAGGCTTTGCTTGCATTGTTGCAGTAGCATTTTATAACATGTTGATAGCATGATTTGCATGTTTCTAACATGTTTTGACATGTTGCTAACATGGTTTGGCACAGTGCCAGCGTGCTAGCATTCCGGATTTCTCAAGCCAACCTAAATAGTGCAGTATTTTTGAAGTTGATACCCCACTGCTAAATGCCCTTGGTAATGTATTTTGCCCCGCCCCCAAAACATATGATTCGACTATTAGTCGAATATCGGCAAGATTCGAAAATTCGGGGACACCCCTAATTTGAACAATATCTAAAATCAAAAATGAATAAAAATAACAAAAGCACATAACAAAATTACTAAAATGTAAACTACAATGAAAAATAAAACTGGAAATAATAAAAGCTAATTCAAAAGATTATATATATATATATATATATATATAATTTTTTGCATTACAGTAATAAATATTTGCATTAAAATGTTTAATTGTCATTGTTTGTTAAAACAGAATTTTTAATGCAAACCTTTTAAACATCTGAAACACCATTTCAGCAGGATTTTACATATTTTTTCTTCTTCATTTTTTGGTATCTTGTGAAATGTTCTGGACTGGTTTTGTGAGATTCACCTATGAACATATTTATCTCTCCAAACCAGACTGATGACCGTATTCCACTGATGTATGAATGTGGACAGAGTCAAAAATGACTTTCCTGCTGCCGGTTTAAAGAGATGTACAAATATTTGACTGATTCTGGTGGCATTTTGACCCTCACAATTTATGAGCTGCTCTGTAGATAAATGATGTCACAAAATAAAATCATGCAGCGCTTCAAAAGCCAACAGCAATCAATACACAAATCCTCATATCCGAGTATTTACAGGCAGCGAACACAGAGGTTACAGCCAATAGAGCAGCATGTCATCATTTCTGAGCTGTTTGAAATGATTGGATTTTTCCTATTTAAGACAGAGAATGCAGTGTCATTCACATTACGAGAGGTCACTGTAAATCAGTGCTAAATTAGTTGCTCAGTGAGCGTGAAATACATTTCAGTGGGTGAGAGTCTTCTGGTGGAGGTTTGATGGTCACTTGAGATCATCTGATGATGTGGGATATGAGAGTGACTTGCATATATCAGCTGTTCATATTCTTGGAGTTGAAGTTCACAGAAAAATGAATTGATGTATTTTTGAAAATGCATTGAATTTTTCACCTCCAGGCATCATTACCATGGGTATCACCTTATTTAATCATGGTACCAGACCAGTACATTACATTAGTTAATGCATTAGCCTATGTGAACTAACATTATTCAGTATAGTATATTTTTAAAGCATAATCCCAGTTCAGCTGCATTCATTCTGTGCATTTATAGAATGCATTTGGAAGCGTTGTCATGCAGTTGCTAGGGTGATCTGGGTGGTTTTTAAGATGTTGCTATGCTGTCCTGGGTGGTTTGTTGCTGTGCAGTTGCTATGGTGTTCTGGGTGGTTTTATGCACATTGCTATGCAGTTGCTAGGGTGATCTAGGTGTGTTTTAACATGTTGCTATGCAGTTGCTTGGGTGATCTAGCTGGTTTTTAACATGTTGCTATGCAGTTGCTAGTGTGTTCTGGACTGGGTGATTTTTAAAAAAATGTTTTTTAGTCATGGTACCGTGGACATTTGGATATTTTCTTTGCAGTACTTTGGAATATCATGGAAAATGAACACAGTTCTCACCTGGAAATCTTTTAGGTCAAACACAGGTTGAATCAATGCAATGACATTCTTCTTCCGGACCCATCAATAGTCATTTAGATTGTGACAACAGTCTTTAGCCCCCATGTGGTTCCTGTGTAAATACATTAGCACCATGTCTGTTGATATTTACAGTTCTACTGTGTGTGCCAGAACTTTACCCCAGTAGGGTGGGTTCAAGTGTTGATGTTTTAAACTCCAGGCCAGCAGAGGTCACTCTGACACCACTGCTAACTGATTCTGCCTTCCTCTGAAGGAGCAACTGCATTTTGGAAATAGGGTATGAATGCAGTAAATGTCTAGGAAAAAGGTACCATTACTTTATGATAACGGTGCCAACCAACAGTGTACTAGTGCATAAAACCACCCAGAACACCATAGCAACAGCATAGCAACATTCTAAAAACCACCCAGAACACCATAGCAACAGCACAGCAACATTCTAAAAGCACTCCGAACACCATAGCAACAACATAGCAACATTCTAAAAATCACCCATATCAACATAGCAACCAGATTTTTAAGCTTTGTGTTCTGCGTAAATGAAATGCAGAATCTGAGTCTTTAGGCGATTATGTGCCAAAGCTATGCTACATCTGAGAGCCCTGCGAATCATTGATTTTAAAACGATGGTGCATCACAAGGATGTAGGTTTGCGAAAAGTGGCACTCTACCATGTGACCAAAAGTTGTACCCATCCATTGGTTCCCCACAACACCCTGGCAACTGCATAGCAATGTGTCAAATGCCATCAGAACAAGATAGCAACTGCATAGCAACATTCTAAAAACTACCTAAGCCACTCCAGGAACTGCATAGCAATTTGCATAAAACTACACAGAACCCCATAGCAACTGCATAGCAACATGTTAAAACCACTCAGAACACCTTAGCAACTGCATAGCAACATGTTGAAACCACTCACAACTAGGGTTGCAAAGGGGTGGAAAATTTCCGGTAAATATCCGGAAACTTTCCAAAAATCCCTGGAATATTCCAAAAAATCCTGAAAAGTTTCCAAAATTTCTGGAATGTTTCCGAAATTTACTGGAAATTTTCCACCTTTTTGCAACCCTACTCACATCTACCATGTGACCAAAAGTTGTACCCATCCATTGGTTCCCCACAACACCCTGGCAACTGCATAGCAATGTGTCAAATGCCATCAGAACAAGATAGCAACTGCATAGCAACATTCTAAAAACTACCTAAGCCACTCCAGGAACTGCATAGCAATTTGCATAAAACTACACAGAACCCCATAGCAACTGCATAGCAACATGTTAAAACCACTCAGAACACCTTAGCAACTGCATAGCAACATGTTAAAACCACTCACAACACGTTAGCAACTGCATAACAACATGTTAAAACCACTCAGAACACCATAGCAACATATTAAAAAAACACCTAGAACACCATAGAAACTGCATAGCAACGCAACCCTACTCACAACACCATAGCAACTGCATAACAGCATATTAAAAAAACACTCAGATCACCCTAGCAACTGCATATCAATGTGCATAAAACCACCCAGGACAGCATAGCAATTGCATAGCAACATGTTAAAACCACTAAACAACACCTTAGCAACTGCATAGCAACATGTTAAAACCACTCACAACACGTTAGCAACTGCATAACAACATGTTAAAACCACTCAGAACACCATAGCAACATATTAAAAAAACACCTAGAACACCATAGAAACTGCATAGCAACATGTAAAAAAAAACTTAGATCACCCTAGCAACTGCATAGCAATGTGCATAAAACCACCCAGGACAGCATAGCAATTGCATAGCAACATGTTAAAACCACTCACAACACCTTAGCAACTGCATAGCAACGTGCAAAAAAACACCCAGGCGCCTGTTCTTCGTACGTCGCTAACTCAGTTAGCTGGATTTAATTGTTGACGATTTGGCATGATCTTGGATTATTTGGTTCTTCGAAGCTCATCCTGGACTTGCTGTCATAGCAACAGGTCCGAAAGCTTAAACCTGCTCGAGAGCAGGCTTATTTCATGTAAACAAGATTAGATTGCATCTTTTTAATGGTGGGGTAAGCGATTTCTGGTAGCCAATGTTGACATTTGAAATCACCAAAACAAACACGCCCCTACCCCAAAAGGGTCTCACCCCTATTTTGATAGCTCCGCCCCACACATACGTACGCAACCCAGGCAATGATTAGTTCTGTGAAACAAAGCAAATCCAATGTTACACCATGTCTACACCGGACGTGAGTGGCGAGGCGTGACAAAATACTATAATTTTTGAAAAATCGCTTACCCCACCTTTAAGTGGAATTGATATTTAAAATCTGTCCCAGCCACTGCCACATTATTACAAGAGTACCCTAATCCAGGGACAATCATTTAAAATAATAATAATTTTTAAATTTATTGGAAAATAATATTCTAATGTTGTGTAATCTGTAATACTATAGACACAGCCAGTTTTACTCATTGAAAGATTTATTCGGAATAAAATAAAAATCTATTATAACATTTATGTAGTTTTGTTCACTTGGCTGTTTCCTTATAAAGGGCCAGAAATTTGTCAAGTTTTTCGTCAGGTGTTTTTTTTTTTAATTATATGATGTCATTATGTTGCTGTCTTGCCGCCAGCCGCCCTTCACGGGGAACACGAGAGCGCGCAGTAATCTTAAACAACTTAATCCAGATATTTTAATCAAATCCGCAAATTCGTTTAAAGAACCAAATTAGCCAGAGTTCAGTTATCACGATTAGAAGATCTGGCATCTTTCAAATCATCTCAGATGTATTAAGCGAGGTACGAAGAACGGGCCCCTGAACACCATAGCAACTACATACCAACATTTTAAAAACACTGAGAATGCCATAGCAACTGTATAGCAACATGTTAAAACCCAGCCCACTCAGATCACCCTAGCAACTGCATAGCAACATGTTTAAACCACCTAGAACACTATAGCAACTGCATAGCAACGTGCCTAAAACCACCCAGGACAGCATAGTGACTGCCTTTGCAACCACCCACAATACCCTGGCATTGTGGGTGACAAATCTGTTGTCAACAAAAGGGAAGCATTTCAAAAGAAAAGTTTCCCTGCGGGTTTCCGCCAAATTAAAAGTCCTATGGTTTAACGTTTGAAAGCAAAGAAAAAATACCGTAAATATTAGTAGTGCAATGGCATTGTTGTTATATATGTATAAACAAATAATAATGACTAATTAAAATTATTATAACATTAAAATTACTATGAAATACTTTACAGTTCAATAATATTTATTTTAGTTTTTCTATTTTTAAATAAATAAATAATAATAATAATAATAATCCAAATTGAAATTAGATGTTTTCCTAATTTGTTCTGCCTGTTTTTAAAGGAAACAATTCACATACAGTTGCATCGTGGCAGTAAGTTTTGCACATGCAAACAAGGCCCTGTGTGTTATGTGCTTTCATGTTGAATTAATTGTCATTGACTATGCATGTTTTTAGATGAATTAATCCAAATCTAAAACCCCAAACCATCATTAACAAATAATATTATCCCACAACATATCATCAAAATCATATCATTGGCATGATAATGACTCCTCACAGACTGGAAATGTTTCCTCATCAGTGTGTGTTGGTTGTTCAGCCCACACAGAAACAAGCATTAGAACTCCATTAGCGGTTAAACCAGAGCTCAACTAATTACTGTTAGTTCACTCATTTCTCATTTCCCCTCTGGTCACTTGTTGGATTTTCTTCACATATTTCTGTTTTTATAGTGTGTTTGCTTCCTGTATATCATGAGCATAAAGGAAATGTTGTGAGATGATCACATCTTTAAGCATCTGTCAAATCATTGTGAATGTAAATAATAATAATAAAAAAAAACATTGTGGAATAATGCCTTTTTTACATGCTATCTGAATTATAAAAATACATTTATATCTGTAGCCAGGGCATAAAATAACTAATGCCAGAAAGAAATGGAGTCGTTTATTATTTTTTTAATGAGATTTAAAATTTTGTAATGAGAATGGTTTATAAATCTGTTCTCAACAAATGAGAAGCATTTCAAAAGAAACGTTTTCCTGAGGTATTCTGCCAAAATAAAAGGCCTACAGTTTAACGTTTAAAAAGAAAAAGAAATAAATAATCCATAAATATTAATATGGTAATTGTACTGTTATATAAATTATTATTATTATTATATAAATTAAATTTTTTATTCTGAAATAATTTAGAGTTCAATAGTATTATATTGATATTTCTTTATTGGTTTGTTACATTTTTAGAATTTGTTTAAATCAATACTTTTAATAATAATAATAATAATAATAATTATTATTATTATTATTATATGAATTAAAATTATTATTGTGAATTAATTTAGAGTTCAATAGCATTATAGTGATATTTCTTTATTGGTTTGTTTAATTTTTATAATTTGTTTAAATAAATATAAATAAATAATTTTAATAATAATAAAAATACAAATAATAATAATAATAAAAGCTGAAATTAGATGTTTCCCCAATTTGTTCTGCTGTTTTTAATGAAATAATTCACATAGAGTCTCATGGCCGATATATTTTCTGAAATAATTTGCCGTTGGCTGTCATTTGTTCGTTTTAGGTCCTGTCTGTGGCCATTTGTTGCATATTACACATTTAAAGCATACATTAAGCAATTTATAGCACGTTGCAAGTAGCAAGCATCCAAAAATAAATAGCTTGAATGTGACATACTCATAATTTCAACTTCAGAAGGAAGTAAGATCTTCTGACAAGCACTTGATGAATGCAGCATATAGATGAGTTTCATCTGTATAAACACAGGAGAGTTATTGCATATCGCTGTGTCATTCATCATCTCTTCTCGCTCATAAGCTTATAAAACAGCATGACACGGGTGAAAGAAATTACAGGGTACTGTATTCCAACCGAGCATTAATTACACGGTGAATTGAGAAATAAGAAGGAGGACTGACGATTGAGCCATTCATCTTTATGTTATTGTATAGCTGCATGTGCATTTATTGTTTCCACACCAACAAAACGACTTTCATATAAGAAGCAGGCACATATACATATATACAGTAGCTTATGCAAAGCAATTTACAGTACACTAATGGTAGGAATAATGTTTCCCCGGAGCATCATGGGACGTGTGTTGTCCTGATCAGCACTGTGATCAGTAAGAGCTGCTGTAGAGCGGTGCATTAGGAAACTCACATGCTGATGAAATATGAACCATGAATGCACTGTACGTTGTTGTTGATTTGGGTAAAAGCATCTGCCAAATAAATGTAATGTAATTACATTAGAAGAATAGTTCCCCTCGAAATAAAAAATTCTGTCATTTATTCTGTGTTCTTTAATAATAACAGAATTTTCATGTGAAATAAAAGTAAAGAGATGTAAAGTATACACACACACACACACATATATTTTAGTGGTGTCAGTTGAAAAAAAGTAACTAATCACATTTTTCTGTAATTAATCTTGATTAATTGCATATTAACATTATATATGTATATTGTCATAATTTCACATTGAATCTCCAAATTAATGTAGAAACAACATAAAGATGGTATATTTTAAATGCGTTTAATGGCATCTTTTTACTAAGTCGACTATTATTAATGAAGACCAGTGATACAAACACTCCCTTCCGCTGCTAACAATATTGTGTTGTTTGAGCCAATGCTAACAGCTCATTTGTTTTCTTTTGTGTTTTAACAGGAAACTCATCTCATCCTACGCAGAGGAAGGACAGAGACCTCTTTAGCTAAACAAACGCTCCGCTTTAGCCGTCCAAAAACAGCCGAGAAACAGAAATGCTAATGAATCAGTCAGCTTCTAGTGCAAGCCAGCGCTCCAGAGGGCCTTAATAATCAACAGGAATCATTAGATAACTTCTCTCAAGTAACGACAATTGTTGGATGCTGCTGCTGTAGGTCCAAAACATATTCTACAATAGTAGCACTAGTATTTAGGTGTCTAAAGATGGTATATTTTAAATGCGTTTAATGGCATCTTTTTACTAAGTCGACTATTATTAATGAAGACCAGTGATACCAATACTTCTGCTGATGTTTCTATTAAATGCATTTTTTCCTCAATTTTCGCCATAAATTATAGCCATTATAGCCATTACAGTATAATTGAAAGCGTTATATTTAACATTTAATAGGTTTTGACAAATACAACAACTTTAATTTAAGTGAACTTAAAATCTTAAACTATAAATTGAATATAGATTAATCTTTATTCAAGCTACAAAAGTTATATATATATAATTAATTTTACATTATTTTATTTCATTTTCATATATATACATTTGTTTTCTTTTGTGTTTTAACAGGAAACTCATCTCATCCTACGCAGAGGAAGGACAGAGACCTCTTTAGCTAAACAAACGCTCCGCTTTAGCCGTCCAAAAACAGCCGAGAAACAGAAATGCTAATGAATCAGTCAGCTTCTAGTGCAAGCCAGCGCTCCAGAGGGCCTTAATAATCAACAGGAATCATTAGATAACTTCTCTCAAGTAACGACAATTGTTGGATGCTGCTGCTGTAGGTCCAAAACATATTCTACAATAGTAGCACTAGTATTTAGGTGTCTGCTTAAAATGTTTTGATTCTGGAAAAACATCCTACAAAAGTAAGTCATTTTAAATTATAGAAAAATTGAAAATGAGCACAATTCAGAAATATTGTGTGTGTGTGTGTGTGTTTGTTTATATATGTACAATTAAACAGTACATGCAACAATATTCTAGTGCTGCTGGGTATAAATAAATAAATCCTAGTTAAATGTAATTTAAATATATGTAATTTCAAGTCTTTTAATGTAAATATGATTTATTTACTGTTTATTAGATGTGTATAGTTACTTTAAACATGTTAAATTATTTATATATAATTTATTTATATATATTAAATGAATATAGAAATATTATATGTATTTTTATATGTAAGTTTTTAAATATGAAGCATAAACATGAAGCATACACTTTTTATTGGATGTTTATAGTTGCTAACATTTTATACACGCACA
>NW_015662919.1:1040455-1043043 GCF_001515625.1 Sinocyclocheilus rhinocerous
ATGGTATGTATGTATATATGTATATATATATATATATATAAATATAATTTCAAGTTTTTAAATGTAAATATGATTAAGCATAAGCATTTTACTGGATGTTTATATATTAAAATGTTTTAATTTATAATGAAATACACATGCACACACACACACACATATAATTTGATAAATAATACAATTATTGAAATTAAATAAAAAATTAATTCTACAATATAAATCATAAAATAATGTACAAAAATATTATGTGTATTTAAAAATATGAATATAAAATATAAATACAAATGTATAATGTGAATGTATATCATTTTATATATATAATCATTCCGTAAAAATTTGTAAATAAATTATAAAATATAAATTATTTATAAAATAATGTAATTTTTTTCATTTATAAAACAGTGTGATTATAGTTGCTTTAAACTATGTGCCAAACTGCACTGGAGATTATACATGTGTTTTTTCTTATGGCTGATTGTTTTGTTTTGTTCATTCATTCTTAGACAGATACTGCTGCATCAGTGAATATATCCATGTTCTGACCAGACTTCTGATTGTATTACTGACTGTATTTATTTATTTGTTTTGAGTATTGCATCATAAGCTTGTCATGCTTTCATCAGACTCTACTGACAGTGTGGCAGCTCACCAGGTTCAAGCGTTAATCAACATGTTGATTTGATTGAAAGATAAATAATCATTGTACAGTGACTCAGCTAAAACCCATCATATCTGTTACCTCAGTTTGCCATTATTCACTAACTAGCTCATCTACTTTGGCCCAGTGTCATGAGAAGAAACTGAAGCGCTTTGAGTCGTGAGGTACAGTACGACACTAATCCAGATTTAATTGTGTTATACTGTTTGATTACCTACAGACACGCTGCTATTTCTGCCCGCTCTGAACGTTTGGAGGGAAGCCCAATATGAGTAATCATCTAGAGCTGTAGAGATGATGTGATGCTGAGACACGGCAAGAATTGACTAATAATCCGCCTGGCAGGATTCAGAGCCGCGTGAAACACTAAACGCTGCCAGATATGTTGGGTATGAAGGAGTCCTCATGTAATCGTCATGCAGGTACAGTACAGAGATTTGACCTCCTTCAACAACTTTCTTCAAGATGTCAGTCTCAAGAAAGAGTTCACCCAAAGAATCTTTGGCATTAAGAAGTCTTTTATGTAATTGTGGACAGTGGATACATGCAGCAAATGAGATTTCGTAACAAAAAAAAAAATAGATGTCTTTATTTTTCAGCATGCTAAATGTAGTATTTATTATTTAAAAAGAAAATATAATATGGTGTATGCAAAAAAGAGGCTAGTCACAATACTTTTACACACACACACACACACACACAAAAAACAATATTATGGCTTTAAAAAAAGAATAAAAATAAAATATACATCTAAAAAAATTTAATGTAAAAATTAAGTTTTATATTAAAAAATTATAATTTTTAATATATTTTCAAACCTATTTGTTTGGTTTAAAAAAAATTAATATAAAATATAAGATATGTCAGTCTCAAGAAAGAGTTCACCCAAAGAATCTTTGGCATTAAGAAGTCTTTTATGTAATTGTGGACAGTGGATACATGCAGCAAATGAGATTTCGTAACATGAAATTCCCATTTAAAGTCATCTTAAATAGTTTGTGTAACAGAACAATATCTAAATTCAGTAAAGCCCTCCCCCCAAAAAAATAGATGTCTTTCATTTTTCAGCATGCTAAATGTAGTATTTATTATTTAAAAAGAAAATATAATATGGTGTATGCAAAAAAGAGGCTAGTCACAATACTTTTACACACACACACACACACACACACACACAAAACAATATTATGGCTTTAAAAAAAGAATAAAAATAAAATATACATCTAAAAAAATTTAATGTAAAAATTAAGTTTTATATTAAAAAATTATAATTTTTAATATATTTTCAAACCTATTTGTTTGGTTTAAAAAAAATTAATATAAAATATAAGATATACATATAAGAAATATAAAATATACATCTAAAAATGTATAATGTAAAAATTATATATATAAAATATAAAATATTTTATATATAAAATACAAAAACAAAACAAAAAAAATCATTACTTGAAATAAAATAAACATTAACTGAAATGAAATAAAACACAAAAAAATCTTTTTATTTTAGCTAACTAATCTAAGAACTAAATCTTAATAAAAACATTAAAAAACTCAAAACACAAAATTACTCAGTTTAAAATGAAAACAGAAACTACAAAATAAATTGAATTCAAAATATTAAACTAGGAGTCTATCAATGACAGTAAAATAACACTGGTGTGTGTGTATATATATACACACACACACACACACATGCAAAGGTGGACAAAGTACTCAACTCCATTACTTGAGTGAAAGTACAGATACTGCTGGTCAAACATTACTCCATTACAAGTGAAAGTTGTAAGGACAGATTTTCACTTAAGTAAAAGTACAGAAGTACTTTGCTTTTAAAAGTACTTAAGTACCAAAAGTAAATTTCCTTTTTTATGTCAATGCACTGTTTTATTATTGTTGTACGTAATACTTGCAATACCTCTGAAGCAACTTA
>NW_015662919.1:1043138-1045674 GCF_001515625.1 Sinocyclocheilus rhinocerous
TAAATGCAGAGGCGGACAAAGTACACAACTCTGTTACTTGAGTGAAAGTACAGATACTGCTGGTCAAATATTACTCCATTACAAGTAAAAGTTGTAAAGACAGATTTTTACTTAAGTAAAAGTACAGAAGTACTTGCTTTTAAAAGTGCTTAAGTACCAAAAGTAAATTTCCTTTTTTATGTCAATGCACTGTTTTATTATTTTTGTATGTAGTACTTGCAATACCTTATGCCTCTGGAGCAGCTTACAATACATTACGCCTACTGAATACACTGACTAGCTTGCAGTATCTTTGGAATGAAGAGCTTTTAGAATGTTAAAAACCTATAGAAATCAAACAAGTGAGTTGACCAAACAAAAAAAAAAAACAATTTTTTAACTCTACCCACCCCCACAAAAGCAGCATGGTAGTGATCTCGCACACATCGACGTGTAGCCATTCATCCACATTTGAACTGAGTGAACAGTGAAATTGCTGTAAATACAGAGTGATAAGAAAGAAAGAAAAAATCAAACCTGCTTTAAAACCCAGCAACACACCTGTAGCTGTATAACTTTACAACAGCAACACTGCTTTAACAAAAAACAGCATTTAACAAAAATGCTCTCTAATTGCTCTCATGGTACTTTGATGTCACACACAGAACGGTCTGCAGTGCTGCTTCAAGTCCAACACCTATTGTGTTTTATTAGGAGACGCACAACAGTTCTTCTGTGGTTTTATAGGTAATATTTTCACTTACACAATTTAGCAAAATCAGACAATATTGTGTCTAATATAGAAATGTAGTGGAGTGAAAAGTACGATATTTGTCTTTCAAATGTAGTGAAGTTAAAGTCATAAGTTTCCAGGAAAAAATAATACTCAAGTAAAGTACAGATACTTAAAAAGTATACTCAAGTAAATGTACTTCATTACTGTCCACCTCTGCGTATATGTATATATATATATGTATGTGTATATGTATATATGTGTGTATATGTATGTATATGTATGTATGTACATTCTTTTTATAGTTGTGCGAAAATATATAAAACTATAAAAACAAAACAAAAAAATCATTACTTGAAATAAAATAAATATTAACTGGATCAGAGGCCTCCAACTCCAACACATTGGGTTCATGATGTCCTCTTTTTCCTGAAGTTGGAGAAAATCAATAAATAACAATTTTATAAGAGGCTAATCTAATCAGTTTTAATAAAGCTTGGGGCCCTTCCAAGCAATATGTCAGGGAACATTTTTTCTCATTTTTTTTTCTTTCTTCAGATAAATTATATTCTATCATGCTGATTGTGCATTTTCACTGTTTTCCTAAGCCACACTTTTATTTATTTATTATTATTTTATTTTTATTTAATTAATTAATTTTTATTTATTTGTTTTAACTTTTATTTGTTATTATTATTATTGTTATCTATTTTATTATTAGGTTGATCTTGTCTTTTGTTCTGCTTTGTTTTCATTGTAATATTGTACAAAATCTCATAAATAAATAAAAACATTAACCGAATGAAATAAAACACAAAAAAAATATTTCAGCTAACTAAACTAAAAACTAAATCTTAACAAAAACTGCATAGACATTACAAGATTTTACAAAACGCAAAACACAAAATGATTCCAAATTTAAAATGAAAACAGAAACTATAAAATCAATTGAATTCAGTTTTGTTCTTCCCTCCTTCCATCTCTTTTGTAATCAGAGATGATCGCACCTGCCAGTCACACTTCTCAATCTGCTTCATTACTGATATCAGCTCATCTCCACCAAACAGCACAGAGTCTGTGTGTGTCGACTTCCAGTCATTACGAACCTACAGCTCCCATGAGCCGTATCAAACCCACATCACGCTGCTATTGTTCCTGGAGAAATCCGCTTTCAGCGTCTCGCCGATGCCAAGACGTGCGTCAGAGCTTTAGCTGCTGCGTTTGTGCTGTAGTTCATTCATCAGTGTCAGAAATCCACCGAGGACCAACACGGATCCAAATGAATTCCATACATCTCATGATTCACCAACAAGCTTGTTTATTTGTGGGTAAACAAATCGCAGAATGACAGTCCTTTGTGACATGAATTGCTGCTTAAAACCAGTTACACATGTGTTGTCGTGTTTATATGGGAATAACAGGAACCACACAAAGTCAGTGGAAGACCTAGATAGCATTTTTAGTTCACTCAGTTTGTTATTGTGGTGTTCTAAACCCATATGACTTTTGCTTTCAAAAGACATTCTTTTTTTTTCCTATGGATTTTGTCTTACAGTGTGGTGTTAGTTACAATACTGTATAATCTTACATAATATTTATGACTGTTAAACACCATGCAAGTGTCATAGGTGGTTTAGTGCATGTCTACTGTTTTTAGTGTAAATTGTTTTTATATACTCATTGATGTGTAAATAGTGCATTTATTATTTACTGCAATGCATATATTACGTAACTGAATTTTCTGCGAAATGTTTGGCTCTGTAGTAAAAGGAATCACATTTCATTTTTGTTCATTGCTCTTCCGTGTATATAAAAAATTATATA
>NW_015662919.1:1045691-1064555 GCF_001515625.1 Sinocyclocheilus rhinocerous
ATAAAGTTAATTGCAACTTTTTAATCTAACAATTTTAAGTGCACATCTCACAATTCATACTTTTTTTCTCTTTTTCAGAATTGCGAGATGTAACTCCTTGGACCAAAAAAAAAAGATGTAAATTAAAAATTCTGAGAAAAGTCAGATTTGCGAGACGTAAACTCAGGATTCTAAGGAAAAAAAGTCAGAATTGCAAGATGTTAATTTAGAATTCTGAAGGGAAAATTTTTTAATTGCGAGATGTAAATTCAGAATTGTGAGAACAATACATCAGAGTTGAGATAAAAGGGGGAAAGCCTGAATTGTGTGATATAAACTCACAAATGTGAGAAAAAGACAGAATTGTGAGTATAAACAACTACCTTTTTTATTTCATGGTAGAAATAAGGTTCCACCGGTAGCCCATAATCCTGTGCTCGTCACTGACTAACTGGGGAGTAAAGCAGCAGGTTCGGACAAAGCCAATAAAGTGAGTGAAGTGAAGTGACATGTGGCCAAGTATGGTGACCCATACTAGGAATTAGTGCTCTGCATTTATCCCATCCAAAGTGCACACACACAGCAGTGAACACACACACACCGTGAACACACACCCGGAGCAGTGGGCAGCCATTTTTTGCTGCGGCGCCCGGGGAGCAGTTGGGGGTTCGGTGCCTTGCTCAAGGGCACCTCAGTCGTGGTATTGAAGGTGTACATTCACTTCCCCCACCTACAATCCCTGCCAGTACGAGACTCGAACCGCAACCTTTGGGTTACGAGTCTGACTCTAACCATTAGGCCACGACTTCCCAATAAATGTAAAAAATGAAATATTGGTTAAGTAATAAGCAGGATAAGTTCAAAACAAACCCCTTCAGTGTGACCAGGACACCAGCACAAAAAAGTTCCTAGTCCAGCTGAAACACTTCAGGGGCCAGTTGCATAAACTGCTTAGACTAGTCTTAAAGAGTTAGCCATCTAATTTGTTTTCTTCTAGTCTGGTCATAACTGTGTAAAGTCAGTTACAAAACTGTAGATTGGCCCAATTTTAATCAGAAAAATGAGACTGATTATCTCTTGGCTGCTATTTGGTCAAACTAGTTCTTAAGACACAGTCTTAACATAGTGGCTATGTTTCTGCAACTGGCCCCAGGTCAGTATTCCCTGTTGAGCCTCTTCTGGAGCCGGCCTGGCTCTCGGATTGATCGGGACACTCACTATATCAAGCGATCAGTATGAGCCCGCCGCATCTCTCCTGTTTGCGTTCCAATATTCTCATCAGCAGATTGCTGTGTCACTGCGCCGCTCAGTCGTTACAGTAAGACGGCGAGAGCGAGTGTGTTTCCACTGTAATGAGGAGGACACGGGCCGAATAAACACCACTGCTGCATAAAGATCGACAGCGAAAATGATTTCTCGTAAAGCTCGGCTGTCAGGGGACTTCAGCTGTCTGCAGAATGCAAACACTTGAATTCAAATAAAGTTCATCTCTCATGGACACGAGGGAAATGGTGAAGTAAGATTAACTCAGAGAGAAGATCTGATGAGATGTGTAAGATCGGTCGAGTTTGTCAGGACACTTTCATACACACACTCAGATCATATGAACACATCTGGGCTTGGATCTGATGTGAAGAGACACCAACCACCAGAGAGTCACAAAATGTTTAAACATTCTTGTTTGAGTCCTTAATGTTTGTATGTATCTTCGAGATCTTGCCAAATAAATAAATAAATAAATACACATTTTAAACAGGGAACAATTCAAGAAGTTAAAATCAGGATGAAAGTTCATGTCAGGTTTCTCGATGAAAGGAAGGCATTACTGTATGATGATAAAAAGACACTAACATTTATTATATATATTAATTAGAATTATAAAAATAATACAAATAAACAATTAGATTCTAGAATGAATAATTATTTGAAAAATAATCTATATTTGTATTTATCTACAAAAATAATAAAAACAATAGATATAATAAAAAGACAGTTATACAAACATATAAATAATATACATATAGCAGACATTTAATAATTATTAATTATATAATCTAATTATTTGTATTATTGTATTATTATTAATTTATATAATTTTTTATACACAAATAACATTAGTTATAGTATATAATAATAATAATGATCATAAATAATTTCTGTGAATTTTTATATGGAAAATGGGTTTCCTGCCTTTTCTATTTATCATTGTTAGAACTATTAAAGAAGAAACAGAATTTCCCATGTTTTATTTCTGGTTTAAAGGAGAAAGGAATGGATGTAAAAGTAAAGAAAAGATTCCTAAAGTTGAAGTGTGTAATTTTTCAATTGTGTTACCGTTTAATGTTTGAACACAAATGTGACCCTGGACCACAAAACCAGTCATAAGGGTCAATTTTTCCAAATTGAGATTTATACATCATCTGAAAGCTGAATAAATAAGCTTTCCATTGATGTATGGTTTGTTAGGATCGGACAATCTTTGGTCGAGACTTAATATCCTAATGATTTTTGCATAAAAGAAAAATCAATAATTTTGACCCATACAATGTATTTTTGGCTATTGCCACAAATATAAATTGATAAAATATTGCTACAAATTTAGTCTGCTAAATGACTAAATAAAAAAAATATTTTAAAAAATATGCCCCAGCGACTTAAGACTGGTTTTGTGCTCCAGAGTCACAAATGAGAAATTCTGCTGAGCAATAATTTTGTTCTCTGAGTGCAAATGAAAACAGTCTGACACGGAAAAAAAAAACTTACACGTGCAGTTATCATTGCTTTGCACACAAAGGGATTCACAGGCAAGGATAATGCTGCTAGTAAGATTGCACCTAAATCAATCATTTATCGGATCATCAAGAACTTCAAGGGGAGAGGTTCAATTGCTGTGAAGAAGGCTTCAGGGCGCCCAAGAAAGTCCAGCGAGCGCCAGGACCGTCTCCTAAAGTAGATTCAGCTGCGGGATCGGGGCACCACCAGTGCAGAGCTTGCTCAGGAATGGCAGCAGGCAGGTGTGAGTGCATCTGCACGCACAGTGAGGCCAAGACTTTTGGAGGATGGCCTGGTGTCAAGAAGGGCAGCAAAGAACCCACTTCTCTCCAAGAAAAACATCAGGGACAGACTGATATTCTCCAAAAGGTACAGGGATTGGACTGCTGAGGACTGGGGTAAAGCCATCTTCTCTGATGAATCCCCTTTCTTATTGTTTGGGGCATCCGGAATAAAGCTTGTCTGGAGAAGAAAAGGTGAGCGCTTCCATCAGTCCTGTGCCATGCCAACAGTAAAGCATCCCGAGACCATTCATGTGTGGGGTTGCTTCTCAGCCAAGGGAGTGGGCTCACTCACAATTTTGAACACAGCCATGAATAAAGAATGGTACAAAAACATCCTCCGAGAGCAACTTCGCCCAACCACCCAAGAACAGTTTGGTAAGGATTCAGGAACAATGCCTTTTCCAGCATGATGGAGCACCTTGCCATAAAGCAAAAGTGATAACTAAATGGCTCGGGGAACAAAACATCGAAATTTTGGGTCCATGGCCAGGAAACTCCCCAGACCTTAATCTCATTGAGAACTTGTGGTCAATCCCCAAGAGGCGGGTGGACAAACAAAACCCCTCAAATTCTGACAAACTCCAAGCATTGATTATGCAAGAATGGCCTGCCATCAGTCAGGATGTGGCCCAAAAGTTGATTGACTTATTGTAATTGTCAATAAAAACCTTTGACACTTATGAAATTCTTGTAATTATACTTCACTTGGTGAAAATTAATATTTGTGTCATTCTCAAAACGTTTGGCCACGGCTGTAAACTCACTTAATTTTGATAGATTTCTCAGAAAACAAGACTTACTATCTCGTTTCACTTTGCATCTCAGGTAAAAGCTTTTTAGTACAAATATCGAACCATTCCTGAATCAAGACACATTTACTTAAGACGCAAAATGACATGAAATAAAAAAAAAAAGTCTTGTTTTCTGAGAAATGTATCAATTAAGTGAATTTAAGCTTAAAAACAAGAAAATATAATTGTAAAGTTGAATAATAAAAGTTTTTCCTTTGAATTAAGTTGATATTCTGACTCCACTGGCAGGTATTATTTTTTCTTATATGAAGCCTAAGCTTCATTTTCTTACAAAACTTTGCTTTAAGCAAATCTTGATTTGAGAAGGTTTAGATATCTGTACTGGAAAACCAGGCAAAAATACACAGGAAGAGCATCGCTTTTTGCAGTGCGTACAGTTAAACAGTTATTACGGGTAAATTAATATTCATTAACACCTAAACGTTCTTCTGGTCATTGAAATCATATCACGGTGTGTGAGGAACTCACTGGGGTGCACTGCAGGCCAGACTCGACCCTTATCTTCTACACGAGCACCACAGAATGACACTCACTTCAGGACGTCTTCACAGCTGCGGGAGGTCCTGCGGGCGTCGGGAGTCTCGGGACAGATGGGTGGTGAGGAGGCAGGAGCAGCAGGCTGCCATCTGGACTCCACCTGTAACTGAAGCACTACTGAGAGGCCGTTCAGAAAGCATCAGTTCAGAGGAGGGAGTCTGGCACTCCAGACGCAATCACAAATCACGAAACCCACACACTTCACATGATGCTTCCTCCAGAAGACAGCAGCATGAAGGGCCTCAGAAGCTCTTCTGCAAGAAAGATGGCAGATTGTCCTGCATAGAGCCATGCATATTCCCACATCTTTAATGATTTTTGTTTTATTTTACTATTTGTATCTCAGGAAACTTAATGGAGTTCTCCTTTAAACTTATCAACTTTATCTCAGATGCTTCTTGAAAAATGTAATTGGAAATAAATAAAAATGAATGTGAGCATCTCAAATCATGTGTTTTTGAGAATATGAGTTCATATTGAGATGTTCTGAACTTACAGGACATTTGTACTGCTCTGATCTGATTGCTCTTTCATGTGTTAAGAAACTAAATGCAGTTCTCTACATTCATATACTACGGAGCCCCTAAAGGGACATGGTGGTGGAAAAAAATTCGGGGTGGGAGGAATTTTTTTTTTGCGTTCTCTCGCAAAACTTTTGCGTTCCCTCGAGAAACTTTGCGTTCCCTCGCAAAACTTTTGCGTTCTCACATTTTAATTAAGATGTTTCTAGAAAACTTTCATGGGAAAATGTAAAAAAAAAAATAGAGCAATAAAATTAATGTAAACAGATTAATTGAGGTTGAAAGAATTTGAGTTCATGTTGAGATTTTCTGAACTTCAAGGACTTACAAGTTATTTAAGTTTAAGTATATTTACTGAAACTTATTTTATTTCAGCCAAGGCTGCATTTCTCATTTTCATTTAGTTTAACTTGATGCACTATAATAAATAAAGCAGAAAAAAAATATTTTGACAAAAAGTAAAACTAATAAAAAGGACAAAAACACAATAGTACTAAAACTTTAAAATGAAAACAGAAAATATAAAAATTAAAAAGATGAATAAAAACTATATTATGTAGTATCTCAATGATACTGAAATGACACTGCATTGTAAAACTTTTTTTTTCTTAGATGGAAATAAAAGATTATTGATGTTTTTACAAGAAAATACTATTTCAGTCTTCAAAATGTCATGTTTAATTCATTGTTACTTACTATTTCTTTGTCATTAATTGTGAAATTTACTAGCAACTTCTGAGTGAAAAATTGTTTTCAGTGTGTCTCAGACATTTCTCTTAAAATTCCTAAAGAGAAAGAAAAATAGACTTTTGCTGAAAATATAGACTTTAAATTGATGCCTTAAAGGGCTATTTGCACTTTATTTAATCCATAAAAATAAGTTTTGTTTGTATAAATTCATGCATTTAGGTTCATTCAGTAATGTTAAATCATATGTTTGACTTGAATAAAGTCGGTTAGCTTAGATGTTTCCAATTTCAGGTTACCATTTTCAGTGCTGGAGAAAAAGTTGAGATCTTTTTGTTATTTTTTCCATATGGTGCATGCAATCATTGAGGATATCCCAGAGATGGGTATTTGAGGTTTCATCAATGGAAAACAGAATGGCAGATTATACTTCCATAGATCATCATTTGGATGGCATGCAATAGCTCAATCATGAAACAGTGTGATTCAGGAGATTTCTGGAGACCATAAACCAAATCTGGACGCCAAAGCCTAAACTCAGCCACTTCAGTCATTGTTTAAACTCCTGCAGCTCAGCAAAATGACCCCCATCAGAAGAGCCTCCAGCAGTTTGAGATCCCATCTGCCGCACTGGCACAGACACCAGACGCAGATTAAACATCTTCATTAAGCGAGACTCTCAGAGATCCGCCTCATGTCTGCTTCTGTGGCCGTGTTGTGAAAGCCCAGCCGGTTTGGCAGCCAGAATTTGCCTGAAACTGTCCCAAAACGCTCCAGAGAAGCAGCAGAGGCCATCAGCACAGATAATGAAGACAAAACACACAGACGCTCGGGTTTAGCTTCAGCTCACACTCGCATATGACCACAATCTCCTGCCAAGAGAGAAGAACCGCCCTCTAATATGAGCTCTGATGCAAATTACCCACAAAAACATACTCTTTTTGCCAGATTCTGATTGGCTTCATGCAATTTCTATGAATTAGAGTTTTCAAGTTTTATCACCTTCTGAGCTGCTACAGTGAGCAACAACTAGAAGAATTTGCATTTGATCTAGAGTGATTTTACTCCGCATGGAAGCACACTAAAGCAGACTTTTTAATGCTGCACATGCAGAACTGGCAGGATAAGATGCATCACGCGTGCAAATGTTGATTATTGATTCACATGCTCAGCGGACCGAAGACATGCTCTGATTGACACTGCAGGAGTGTTTGACAGTGCAACTGTTTTCCTGGTTTCATGGGCTTTGTCAATTGATGACTAATAACTAATTAAATAAGAAAAATGTCAAATTAAGATAAAGTTTAAAATAAAAACTAACAAAATAAAACTCAATAAAAAGATGAAATATTGAATTTAATGTATTAATTTAATAACTTAAATTAGAAAAAAATTTTTTTTTAAATAAAAATAAATTACTTTTTTTGACAATCCAATTGTTTTTCTGTAATTAAGGGTTTTATGGGGTTCACGAATAAGTGAAAAGCTGATAATTAAATCAGAAAAAGTCAAATTAAAATAAATGACTAATTTTAAAATGAAAACATACTAAAACAGTTACTAAAAAATTAAATATTGAATTTAATTAATTTATTTAATATTTCAATAATTAAATCAGAAAAAAGTTTTTTTCCAATTAAAATAAATAGATAATTTTGGAAAGAAAACAAAACGAACAAAAAACCTACTAAAAAAAGATTAAATATTTAAATGATTTATTATTTTAAAAATTAAATAAAAAGTCAAATTAAAATAAATAATTTTAAAATAAAAGCAAAATATTATATTTTGACAGTCTAACTGCTTTCCTCTAATGAAGGGTTTCATGGGGTTTGTGAATTGAGGAAAAAGTCCAAAAATAATTCAATCAGAAAAAAGAATTAAATAATTAACTTTTAATGAAGTAAAACAAACAAAATTAAAACTCGCTAGAAAGATTAAATTTAAGATCGAATTTAATGTAATATTTTAATAAATCAAAAAAAGTCTAATTAAAATAAATACTTTAAAAGAAAATATTTTATTTGTTTACCGGCATGTCATGCGACCATTAACCGACATTAGAGAACTGTGAAAAATTACTGAAATATTAAAATTCAAATCTCAGGGGGACTTCAAATAAATATTTTAGCTCAAAAGTTTTCAGCTGATAAAAAAATTTTGGGAATCACTGCTGTACGGCAAAGAAAAGTTTTATGTAAAAGTCAAATATTTACTGTGATACATTTTTTATTTCAGGATTTATTTCTTTGATGAATAGAAAGTTCAAAAGAACAGCATTTATTTGAAATAGAAATCTTTTGTAACATTATAAATGTCTATACTCTCACTTTCGATCAATTTAATGTTTTTTTGCATAATAAAAGTACTAATATCTTTAACTTTTAAAAGCTAGTGTATTTCAGCACAGAAACGCCTAGAAAGAGAGCCGTTTAACTGTTTTGAGAGCGACTGCTAAAATAGCATCACTGTGATACAAACACTGGCCTTTAATCAGAGTAGATGCTGTACTTCATTTGACATGAATGAAAGGGAGGTTGTGAACAATGAAAATATGTCTTTCCATAAACCTTTGATGAAAACATGGCTATCTTGGCCCTTAAGACATTGAACAGTGGCTCTGTCCCTCACAGCCTCGTTCTCATCCATGTCAAATAAACATGTCCAACCTGATTAAGGTCTGTACGTTAACATCAGCGCTGCTTTTAATAAACGCGGAAACTTGCGGTTGAGGGAATCTGCTGCATGAAAACCAGATGCTGTTGGAATCACAGTCTGCATTGATGACTATAGCTGCTGTCTGGAGATCCAGTGACTATATGAACACATGCCAACATGCATTGCATGCTTCTTACCTACAATCCTTTGCGGTGGAGTTGTGCACCACACCCGAACAGCTGCCGCTACCACGGGCTTTCCAGAGACAGGAAACTCATCAGGAAATATATGATCCTCATTCTGAAATAGAGCAACATGCAAAATGGATAATTCAGTCTCTGTTCTGTAGTGACGGGTTTGGATCTCGGATTTGCATTTGCAATCTGCATTTCTCCACTTATTTTATAGCTTTCCTCTTGTCCTAATGAAGCAGACAGAGGTCATTAAAGTAATAGTTTACCCAAAAATGAAAATTATACTCACCCCTCAGAACATCCAAGATTAGGATGAGTTTGTTTCTTCATCAGATTTGGAGAAATGTAGCATTGCATCAGTGTCTCAGCAATGGATGCTCTGCAGTGAATGGGTGCCGTCAGAATGAGAGTCCAAACAGCTGATAAAAACATCACAATAATCCACAAGTAATCCACACCACTCCAGTCCATCAGTTAATGTTTTGGAAGCAAAAAGCTACGTGTTTGTAAGAATCAATCAAGACATTTTTAACTTCAAGCCATCACTTCCGGCTAAAATATGTCCATAATCCAGTGAAAAAGTGTTCTGGTCTGAATCAGGAGAGAAATCTGCACAGATCAAGCACCGTTTACAAGCCAAAACAGCTCTGAACAAATATGTGGCTGGATTTTGATGTGATGAGAGACAACAGGAGATGGACTTTTTCCACTGGAGGTAGTGTTATTATATTATATATTATAAGCGTCTGTTCTGGGAGTTTGTAAGTTTGGCGATCGAGTAAATTCCGCCGATTGCTTTACGACAGCAACAAATGCACGTGTGCAGCTGTACACTGTAATTACGACACTGCAGGGGCTCCAAAGTCGCAAAAATACACAAACTACATCCATACAAACTACGTTGCTTTGGGAAACTTCCAAACTTGGTGGATTTGGATCACTCTGATATAATACACCCAAATATCAGTTACTCACCCTCATGTCGTCCTAAACCTGCATGACTTTCTTTTTTCAGTGGAACACAAAAGAGGTTTAGCATAATGTTCAAAAACTGAAAGCATATGACCAGGAGCTGCAAAAGCTTTAAAGTATCATTCAAGTTGTTTATACAGTTTGCATGCATCTTAAGTCATATAATATAAATTCTACAAATTTAAACTGTGCATGTTGTGATTGAGGCATGAAAGAACTAATCTACGTCTCTACTTGGCATATTTACCATGTATATACATGGATGCAAATCACAAAAGTTCAAATACTGATTTTTTTCTCCTTTTTGGAACTTAATAGCCTAACTAAATGCTTTCACTGTATGGAAAAAAAAGTTGCTATTGTTAACTAAAACTGTTAAAAATCCTTAAATAAAGCTGAAATAAAATAAAATACAAATATTAGATGAAAAACTCAAACTGAAAATTAATTAATTCAAATAAATGCTTAAGTTAAAATATTAAAACTAAAAAAAAAAAAGCATAAATAGAAATTAAATAGAAATATTAAAAACCCTGAAAACAAACAAAAAGCACATAAAAATGTATTACATTTTAATTAAAATTATAATGAAAATGGAAAATAAAAATAAAAGCTAATTTAAAATATTTATAAATACTAGTATATAAATAATACTAAAATAACATGAACAATAGATTGCACTATAATTAGCAGACTAAATATTACAGTGCTGAGCACAACTAGAAAACTTCATAATTTCAATCACTTTTAAAAGTTGTATTAATTTCTGTGATTTTTCCAGGTCTGAAAATCACATATTTCAAATTTCCTGCAACTTTCCTATGTTTTGCGTGAGCATGGGAACACTGAGCTGATGGACCAGCCGTGTGTCACATGGGCTCAAAATACAGTCAACCGTGACTCAACGAGCACTGCGGAGACTTACTAACACATGTGGAGAACAGGAACGTTTCCATGAATCCGTGTCATTCCGACCTCCTGCGGCTCGACTGGGAATGTGTGTGTGTGTGTGTGTGTGTTGCTCTGTTCCCTGAAATGCACGTCTCCCCCTCTCGTACCACTTCAATCTTGTGGTGGTCTCTGATGTTAGAAAGAAATTCCTGGCAGCTGGGATTTACAGTGTGTGTAAATGGAAAGTAGATTCTTTAAACAATGTAATTTATGAGGTTGGCCTCTTTGAAGCTTTAACAATTTACATATAAAAACAAAGAATCTTCTAGCTACTTCAGTAGAGACACAAACAGCTACAACCAGATGCATCAACATCAGTTTCTTTTAAGCATTAGTTCACCTAGAAATTAAAATTCAGAATTGTAATTTAGGGGTGAATTATTCGTTTTAAAGTGGTTTGCAGAATGAACTACATCCATTTAATACCCTCATGCACACGCACCTGCAGCAGGCCCGTCTGTGGAAGCTCAGATAAGTGTCCATTACATATGAACTTATTCTCAGGCAGGTATTCCCAAAAGGGTCCTCGGCGGAATATGCTGACTCCATGGCAACAATAATTCTCTGCTGATGCTGAACTGGAGAAAATGTCAGTGTCATCAGAAAGTCAATCTCACAGGAGGTTTAGAAAGAGGCAGATGTTTGTGGACCTGCCAGCTAAGCCAATCTCAGGACGAAACATCCGTCATACTTGACACAAAATTCAAAATTTTGCATTTGCATCTAATTTAGCAAGAAATGACAATTAAGCACAATTATCCTACAAATTCATATGACCATAATGCAAATAATAAATTGCATTTGCATTTAATTTTATTGCTAAATTAAATGCAAATGCATTTAATGTTTTTGCATTATTACTATTATTAGTATAAGCACATTTCTCCAACAAATCTGTATTACCATAATGCAAAAAAAAAAAAAAAATTATATATATATATATATATTGCATTTCCATCTTATTTCGCAAGAAAATTAAGTCTATTTGTTTTTGCATTATTATTATTTATTATTATTATGAAAATGAACCACCTTTCTTGATGCGAAAATCAAATTTGACATTTGCATCTAATTAAAAACAAAATTACTATTTAGTTGCATTGTGACATTATTATTATTATTATCATGAAAATTAAGTACATTTCCAAGTACAAATTCTCATGATCATACACTCTAAAAAATGCTGGGTTGTTTCAACCCAATTTTGGGTCAAATATGGACTAACCCAACTGTTGGGTTAAAAAGTTAATTTAAAAATGTAACCAAAATTTAACCCAACAGTTGGGTTAGTCCATATTTGACCCAAAATTGGGTTGAAACAACCCAGCATTTTCAGAGTGTAATATTGCATTTAATTGCAAGAAAAAAAAATTACATTTCTTTTTGCATTATTATTATTATTATTTCCCCTACAAATTCCCATTACCATAATGCAAAATAAAGAAAAAATTGCATTTTCATCTAATTTTACAAGAAAATTAAGACATCCATTTTTATTTTTATTACTATCATTATTAGCTAATTTTCCCTTCAAATTCCCATGACCATAATGCAAAAAGTAAATAAATAAAAATAAAAATAAATCAATTAAAACATTCTCGTACAGGAATGATTTTCCCCCTCACACTGAAGTAATGAAAATCAGACAATCAAAATAAGTAAACAACATATTAGAACATAGATGTTATAATTTACTTATCAGTGTTTTTTTTCCTAGAACCTGAAATATTAAGAAGACGCATCTGATTGATTTTACATACTACGTTTATTAAAAACAAAAAAAAACAACCAAATGTCCCATCTTACATGAAATAGATTTACAGAGAAACACATTTGTAAAAGCATAGAAACCAACAAAGTGTTATCTAGCAGCATCCAAATGTTGGAATGAGGGAAAAAAAGACAAATCATCAAGAAATCTATGTTTCAGACACAGTCCTGGCAAAACGGTCACAGTATGGCCTTCTCACAGCCGTCCCTCCAGAAGCCGCTCATTTTAATAAAATAAACTCATTTAGGTTAAATCAGCTTAAATAACAGTGTTAAATACAAGACACTTGATTGGAGGTTCTGTACAGAGATGGACAGAGTTTTGGCATGTGACTGCGGATTCGAGACGAGGCAGGAGAGGAAAGCCACGTTATGCACACAGCTGCTTCATTTCGCCTTTTTTTAGAGGCACAATCTCAACATTTACAGCTTCAGGAACTCTTCACATTGTGTTTGTTTGGGAAATCCATGAACCTTATTGCCAGAACTTGATGAATGTGGACAGAAATGATTGGAAACGCGAGCGATGAAGGTACCGTTGACCCGCTGAACTTCAACGTTTGATTGCAACGTTTGAGGCAGAAAATGAAACGTCTCGCCAAGTCTTGATGCATTACATTCATAATCCACCTCCAGAAACATCGTTTAGTTGCTAATTGAGTACATTCTCCAGGCTAAACCTGCCTCCGTTTGTCTTCGCTGCTCATCTACACCAACAAAAGTGGCTTTTCCAGTCCAGAATATACTTACATTCTACATCTCACTGAATTGCAGTGGGAATCGGGCTTTGCTAGTGTAGGTCAATGCCGTGAACATCTCCACAGTTCTCCAGTGGTCTCCATCAAGGCTTCTTGTCGATGGTGTGGAAGAACCACTGGGTGAACTTCCTGAGCTGTGCGGCAGCCGTCTGGCTCTCCTCCTGCAGACGCATGTTGTCCTGCCGCAGGTGCTGCACCTCCACCTGCAGGATCGCCTTGTCTTCCTTTTCCTGCGCACAGAGCAAACCAATGACCTCAGAATACAGTGAACTAACCGTTTTATGCTGCTCACTATATGCTGTCTTTATATGGAAAATATCAGCCTTGGTTCTTCAAGTACCCGAGTGTGAGGAAATCATGACATTTTTCCTTTAAATTAGTTTTGAATAAAGCAGAGGTTCTGAGGAACCCCCATCCTAACATTTAAAGGCAGTTGCATATTTTCATGTACTGTATAAAGACCCTATTTATATGGTGCAAAAAAATAAAAAATAAAATAAATGTGTAAAATAATATTTGGCAAAATTTTGATTCTAGTATATTGTAGTGCATCAACCTGAAGAGAAACACAATTATATGGCTGTCAATAGAATAAAATAACTGTGATTAAACTTAATTTAAAAAACAAAACATAAAATAGTTTCTTAAATTTCAACTCTTTTTTTATGTTTTAAATAATTTTTCTAAAATAATAATACTGTCAAATTCTGTAATATCGTGAAGCCTGTTATACTGTCAAATAAGAAATTGATAATGTTGTAATTTTTGTTTTATTCATTTTTGTATTTTTGCATTTATTTCCATTATTATTAAAGTAGTGGTATTTTTAGATTCTGTAATATTGTGAAGCTGGTAATGTTGTCAAATTAAGTAGTAATATTGTCATTTTGGTATTTATTAAATGTAATCACATTTTTTTTTTATTTTGACATTTTTAATAAAAGTAGTAATACTGTCAAATTCTGTAACATTATGAAAGCAGTAATGTTATCAAATTAGAAAGTGGTAAAATTTTCATTTTTTATTTATTAAATTTAATCTTATTTTTTATTACTTATCTTAAAAATGTTTACTTTTTTTTTATTGTAATATTGTAAACGTGGTAATGTTGTCAAATTAGAAATGAAAAATACTGTCATTTTGTATTACATTTTATTTCATTATCTATTTATTTTTACAATTATTTCAAACCATATTTAAAAGTGGTAATAATGTCAGCTTCTGTAATACCGACCTATTTTTATTTATTAAATTGAAATGTATTGTTATGATTTATTTTGTTTTAACATTTTAACACTTTCTCTTAAGTTTGAAAACCTCTGGGACAAAAGTGTTTTACATACATTATACATTTCTCTCTCTGGAGTTTTTTGCACTCATTACAGAAAAAGAAAAGTTTAACAAATCAATACAATGTTTTAGAAACTTTTAATTAGTATGGATGATATACTGTATGACTCATAACTCATATTCATATGCCTCTTTATAATCATTTAGAGTAATTGTACACCAGCTATACGCATATTGACCTGATGTGAACGCTGCAACATTATCAGCAATTACATCAGGTGCATCATGGGCTGTTGGAGGTGTTCCTGCTGAGCCGCCGTCACTCTGCAGTCATTTAAAATGACAGGAAGCAGGATATTAAACCGGGCCAACGAGGTGGCAATTCTGCATGCTGGTGCCCATTACCACATTGTTTGCCTATCCTTCCCCTCAAAAGCCTTCCTCCTGTGAAGTGACAAACGCAGCTGATGTACTTCGCATTCACAAAATGGATGGAGAGACGTGGAGAAAACCAGATCTTGTCAGTGGGTAAAAACATCTACAGTGGACCTACAAAACACGGCTACTGTTTTCCATCAGGACGGGTTTACCTTAGTTGACCTTTTTCACGTCATACTGTCATACTGCAAGATTTTGCAAGAAATTTACTATTTTGTGGCATTATTATGACAATTAAGCACATTTTCCCTTCAAAGAAAACAGACATTTTGTTTGCATTACTATTATTATTATTAAAATAAGCACATTCCCTCCACAAATTATTATTACCATAATGCCAAAAATAAAATTTGCATTTGCAATTAATTTAGCAAGAAAATAGATAGTTTTTTTTAGTTATTATTATTGTAAAAAAAATAATTAGCATTTAATTTAGCAAAAAAAAATTTTTTTTTGCATTCTTATTATTATTATAAACACATTGCACCTCCAAATTCAAATCTAAATTACGCAAAAAAAATAAAAATAAAAAAATATATAAAAAATGCATTTGAATTTAATTTTGCAAGATTTTTTTTGCATTATTATTACTATAAGCACATTTCCGCTACAAATTCTCATTACCATAATGCAAAAAAAATAAATAATATTTTGCATTTGCATCTAATTTTATAAGAAAACATAAGTTTTTGCATTACTATTATTACTACTACTTCTAGTACAAGTAAATTTCTTCGAAACATCTCTTTACCATTATGAAAAAAGGACACTTTATTAGAACTTTAGAAAATTAACCATTTTTTGAAATTTGACCATTTTTTGCATTATTATTTTTATTATTAAGCACAATTCCCCTACAAATTCTCATTAACATACTGCAAAAACAAGATGCATTTGCATTTAATTTTTCAAGAAAATTAAGCCTTTTTTTGCATTGTTATTATTAATTAATAATAATTAAGCACATTTCCCCAACAAATTCTCATTACAATACATAAATAAGCAAGTAAGTAAAAAAATCTCATTAACGTAATACAGTAATGATCATCCTGTCCAGAAATGTAAATCAGATCATCTATGGTGGACCTAAAAAACCGTTATTGTTTTCCATCAGGACGGGACAGTTTACCTTCTTCAGGTCATACTGCAGCTGTCTCAGGATGACCTCCAGCTGATTGACTTTACCCGTCAGCGTGGCTGGAGACGTATCGCTGAAGAGCGAGACAGAGCTGTTAGTCTGAGCATGAACACACAGTGTATTGTGTGTGTGTGTGTTTGCTGTTAAACTCACCCGGCCTCCAGTGCAGCTCCCTCAGCGGCCGCCACGCGTCTGGTGAGCTCACGCGAGATCTGCAGCGCTTCGGCTCTCTGCATGTCCGTCATGGTGCAGAACGAGGCCACGCGCTGGTCTGGACGCATAAACACATCAGACAGACTCTCGATGGGTTCTCAATATCACAATGACTCCATAACACATAAACACCACAACTCCGTGCTGAATGTGACAGGACTGCAACCAAATCATATCTGATGGCAGACTACTGGATATATAGCAATGTGATAATAATAATAATAATAATATGTGTTAATAATAATTTGTCCCAGGTCAATCACACTGAACCTGGGTCATTCTCATTGCTGTCTGTGTCTGTCTTTAGGTCTCATGACATCTGATGAAACCCTTGATTTGTTCAAAACATCTGCACAAGGCAAAAAAAACTGGCCTCAGATCAGTTTTTCATATCTAATGTTGGGTTTGCATCCAGTTTAAGTTTGTAATTAATGAAAAAGTGAGACCTTGTGTCCTGAAACTAGCATTAAAGAGCCACGGGACTTAAAAAAAAAAACATGAAGTCATCTTAAATCACCCACTTATATATAAGTTTGTGAAGCTGTTGAGCGTTTAGCCGGAGCTACTCAATAAAACAGTGTGTTTATGAACATTTGTCCTGCATTTTTTAAACACTAATTTCTTCTTGTTGACTTACATCCGTGCTCGCTGATGCAAATGGAGGGCAAATATGTTGTAAGCTAAATTTATCTCTCAGTGTTTTTATGCAGCGTTATTCTGGGTCACAGCGAGACCCAGAAACAAGCATCTCCTCTAAAACTAGAACTTTGTTTCCAAATATTGCATCAGTCTTTTAAGTGTATTTACGGTATGTGAAGCAGTTTGCGCTGGTTTTAGCAGCTCTATGGTTCGTCGGCTCATTTGTTTGAGTGTCAGCTGAAAACGACTGTAAAAACGGGAGCAGTCACTCTGAACCAACACCAATTGCTTCAGTCCAGATGCTTTTGGTTTAGTACAGTATGTTCACATGTAATAGAGTGAAAGAGCAACGTTGAATGTGATTATGATCGTTTTTCTGTTTGTCCACACTGAAAGTGAAAATGGATGATACTGACATGCCATTAGGCAATCAGAACATTTTATGTTTAATGCATAGTTATGTGCAACTGGATTTTGGACCAATGAGATGCCAATGTGGGCGGGGCTACCCAGCGCAAAATTGAGCATTTATGCATTTAGCAGATGCTTTTATCCAAAGCGACTTACAAAAGAGGAACAAAGACAATTTGTCAAAAAGCCAACAGTATTCATAATATACAAAAAAATAGAAACCAATAAACCATCAAATTCGCTCATTGGTACTTACATAGGTCATACTTATATAACAAGCACATTTCCCCTCCAAAATACATTCATTATTATTATTATTATTAATAGGACATTTCCCCTCTAAATTCTCATAACCATAATGCAAAAAATGAGATAAACATATTTCACACCTGCATCTAATTTTTGCATTATCATAAGCACATTTCCCCTCCAAATCCCGATTCCCATAATGAAAAATTTTTAAATAAATAAATAAATGCATTTAATTTTTCAATAATTTTTTCTTGCATCATCATCATTACTATTATTATTATAAATTATTAGCACATTTCCTCTCAAAAAATTCTGATTACCATAATGCAAAAAAAAAAAAAAGTTAATTTGCCTTTAATTTAGCAAGAAAACAGAATATCTTTAGCATTATTATTATTACTACTAGCACATTTCCCCTCCAAATTCATAACCATAATGCCAAAAAGTTTTTGCATTTAATTTTACGAGAAAATCGACAATTTTTTCATTATTATAAACACATTTCCCCTCCAGATTCTGATTACCATAATGAAAAAAAAAAAGCATTTATTTTGCAATCATCATTATTATTAAGCACATTTCCCCACCATATTCTGATTACATACAAAAACCAAAATAAAGGTTAATTTGCCTTTAATTTAGCAAGAAAACATTTTTTCATTATTATTATTATTACTATTATTAGCACATTTCCCCTCCAAATTCTCATTAGCACAATGCAAAAATTGAGATAGATAGATGACAGCTGACAGATAGATTCCTACATGTGTGTTTCTGATCACGCTGGTAGTCTTTCATTAAAAACACGCCAATCAAAGCTCTGTATTTCTCTCTTTCAGCGGCTCCTCAGAGAAACATCTGACGGTTCAGCAGACCACATGAAAGCGGAGCCAAAGTTTTCAAAGTTCAGTATGTTGTGTTGATCTTCACAGAAATCTAGATGAAGTGTTTGTAATCACACACTAGCGCTCTGCTGTGTGTCGCCAGATGCACAGATGCATTCTGGGACTTAATCAATGCTCTGCATGCAACAGATTCCAAACTAAATTACGACTATTAAAATATAGCTGAGATGTTATTATTATTATTTTTATTTTTTTATATTTGTTTAACATTTTATGTTAATATATAATTATTCAAGGTAGCATCAACCAAAGGTAGCACATGATACATTTTCTTTAGTGTGTAATGAATCAATAAATTTTATCTTTTCATTAATTATATAGATTTGATTGGTGGAATAAGTCTCTCAGATTTCAGCCTAAAATGGAAAAAAATAGTATTATCACACTTTATTATTTTGTTTATCATTTGATATAAAAAAAACTAAATAAATAAAGTGCAATAATTCTACTATTTTTTTTAATAGTTATATTTAATAGGTCACACCATATGTGCAGTGTGAGCAGCAAACCAAATCTCCAGGTGCTTTCATGAGAACCAGACTGAAAACCTTATGTGCACCCCTGTGTGTGTATATATATATATATACACACACATATTTATTCAGATTTGATTGGTGGAGTAAGTCTAAAATGGAAAAAAGCCTAAATTGGGGGGGGGGGAAAAAACGTAAAAAAAAATTAAA